>NC_142338.1:33977500-34197500 GCF_054954075.1 Amborella trichopoda
TCGATTTTCTCCATCATTGTCTGCACCATGTGCTCGAACCTGTTCATGCGTGTCTCTTGACCATCGCTTGGCTTGTCAATGACTATCACACTGACCATTTCTTCTGGGAGGTCAGTCTTTGGTGTAGTTGAGGCGTCCGTGCTTATCGGACAAGACGTGGCAAGTCAGTCATCAAAGGCTCAGCGTACCCCAACTGGACTCGAGCTTTATACGCCGATTGCATGAGGGCTGGTTCTTGACGATCTTGGGACCGTGCATTTTGTGATGTCAGGTCATCTCCTACTACGCTGACAACTGTGCAAGTTTCTCGTGCTTTCACCTCAAGCTTTGTCATCTCCTGGAGTGGGTAAAAAGGGTTGTTGGGAAGAAGGTCATTAGAGCTGGCTGCCCTGACTATCCTGATCGCTTCCCTGATCAGGATTCACATGCCCTTGTCATGTTTAGCTTTGAGGTTTTGATGCACCTCTCTCTAGAATTGGGACTAGGCTTGCGATTGACCTGCTCTTCTTGAGCATGAGAGATCTGTTTCCATAAGATGAGGCAAGGGGTGTGGACTAGGAACAGGGGTGAACCTGGACCTCTTGCTCAGCTTGGAGGAAGATGGGGGATGAAGGAATTTGTCGACCTTGGGTCTTTGCCCCGGGATATTTTGTGAGCTCTAGAGACACGACTGACCTGATGGGGTTAGTTAACTAGGGTATGCTTGGGAAGGTCTTCGAGTACCACATCTTAAGGTGCTTGCCCAGAGGAGAAGGGGCGACTAGAGCAGGGGTGGGCTCACGATGGTGTTTGAGTCATGAGTCAGGGGTAGTCCATGAAGGGGGTGCGTGTGTGCCCCTTGAAGCCGGTTTCGGGTGACTTAGATGTCAGCCAGGGCTCGAGCAATTGGTTAGGCCTTAGGAGGCCAAGAACCATGAGCACGTGTTTGTAATGGAATAGGCGGGGAGCCTGCCTCTTATAAGGTGCGGAAGTGTGTGCTGAGAACCAGGACGAGGGGGTCATCTCCCATGTACTCAGGCGACGTTGCGACGACATGTCCCCAAGTGGTGGGATGCTCATGCATGACACGCACAAGACTTGGCCCGGGGAGACTTAATCCTGAACACTGACTCAAGGCAACACTACCTCAAGGTGTGGCTTGAGTGGATGACACTCGAGCCTTGGTGCATGTGTGAGAGGTGGAGACCCCAAGGTCTCCTCCTCGATGTGTCAAGCCTCTAAGCCTAGGGGCCTGAAGTGGTGCAGGAATGTGGGGGGCAGCCTTGTGGCAACCCACAGGAGTAACAGTAACGCGTTCGCTGGTTGTAGAAAGGAACTGGGCAGCCTTTCAGCGTACCTCGACGACCAGCAAGTGTCTTGCCAGTGACTGGGTGCATGCTGTGAGTGGGAGGTGATGTGCTACCTATGTGAGGTGCTTTGGTGGAAGTTCCACTAAAGCTAGGAAATGGGTAGTTAGGGACCTTCAAGTCCCTCCTCACACCTAGCCAGGTCAGGACCTAGGAGCTTGACGCTGGGTCTACGCTCAAGAGGAAAGTTAGGAAGGAAGTTCTAGGAACTTGTTCCCAGGGTGAGCTCAAGAAATGCAAGGATCAGAAAATCCCCGATCCAAAAGGGTTAGAGAACCTTGAAGCCATATGGTGTGTGATAAACAGAAAATTAAAAGGAGAGAAACCAAATAAGGACGATCCGATGATGGGGTAGTGTCTCTCCAATAGAGTCTCCATGTTGGTTAAATGCCTCAATCTCGCCCTCCAGGTTAGGTTGACATGGTGGCACGTGTCTCGAGTTTCACTGAGAACCTAGGACTTGAGACATCTCTCTCGAGAACCTCATAGATAAGATGAGGGCAGGTACACTAACCAGTGATAGAGGAATTAATTGCGAGGTGGGACTTACCTCTTTTGGGTCCGTGACGCACTCGAGCTAGCTCGCGTGGGCGCCCTTTTATTTGCAATCACCTCCGTTGACCTGTTCTTCGTTATTCTAAGATCACACACACATGTTAATGACCTCACTTTGTCTTTAAGCTAATATACACACGAGCGTGCACATTCAAGGGGTAGAATAAAGAAATAGAGACCAGTTTGATTTTCACCTAGTCTTTTAGATGAAGAAAAGAGTAAAATGAGGATAGAGAAGAAATGGGGGATGTTAGAAAAAGAAGAAGAAATTTGACTGGGCAGCTAGATTGATGATGTAGCAAGACTAGCACGGTGACTGATTTAGTGTGGTAGCTAGACGGGCATGGTAACGCAGACCGGCACCACGGCTAAACTACTTGACAACAAAATAAACACACCAGCCAGTCTGGCTCAACGGCGAGCCTGTCATGGCAGCAAGATGGGCATGATAGCTCAGACTGACGCGACAGCTCGATGACAAGACTGCACAAGGCTTAGCCTGCTCTTCGATCAAACAAGAAAGAAGAAAGAGAGAAGAAGGGAAATCTAACTTGGCTCTTGCTAGATTTTCCAAGAATAAGACTATGGAGTCAACCGAACCGTCACCTGGGAAAGAGTTGAGGCTATCATCCTTAGTCAAGAGGGAGTAGAAAGAAGAAGGGAAGAAGATAGATGAGAATAGGGAAGAAAAGGAAAAAGAGAAAATGGGAAGAAGAAGAAAGAGAAAAGAGAGAGGGAAAAGAAGAGGGAGGGAAGAAAGAGAAAAGAAAAGAGAGAAAAAGGAGTCATGCACGACTGTAGACAATGCCACTCATGAAAGGAGAGAGAAGTTGAGAGAAGATGTCATCGACGACAATAAGCACCGCCATTCATGAAAAGAGAGAGAGGAGGAAAGATGTCGTGGGCGACAGTAAACACTGCCATTCATGACATGAAAGACATAAGGAAAAAAGAGGAGTCATGGACAACGTTAGACATTGTCGTTCTTAACAAAAGAGAGAGAAAGGAAGAGGTCACAGATGGCAGTGAACACTGCTGCTCATGATTGAAGAGAAAGGAAGACGTCATGGATGGTGGTGAACACTGTCGCTCATGAGATAAGAGAGAGAAAAGAAGAGAAGCATGGACAACAATAGACACTTTCGTTCATGACAGAAGAGAGAGAAAAGAAGAAGTCGTGGACGACGGTAAGAGCTGTTCATGATAGAAGAAAGAGAAGAGAAGAAGTCATGGATGACGATAAGCATTGTCGTTCATGACAGGAGAGAGAGAAAAGAGTAGAAGTGATGGACAACAATAGAAACTGTCGTGCAAGACGGGAGAGAAAAGAAAAGACATGCACAACAATAAGCACCGTCGTGCATGACAAGAGAAACTCAGACAATGACCCGACCCGCCACTCTAGAAAAAGCCCGGTTTATTGTCTCTATTGTGAATGAGGAGAGAGATGTAACACACGACAATGTGTACCGTCGTGCGTGACAAGAGAAAAAAGGACTTGGACATAAACCTGACTTCAGAAAGGGCTCGGGTCACTATTCTCATCATAGAAGGCTAGATATAAGGAAACAGTCGTGCTCAACAGTAGATACTGTCGAGCATGATAGGGAAGAAATAAGAAAGGATACTAAGAGATAAAGGAGAAGAGAGAGGACAGGAAAGAGAAAGAAGAGAGAAAAGGAAAGGACGAAGAGAAAATAGGAAAGAAAGATGAGAGAAAAAAGAAAAGGAAGAAGAGAGAGACAAGAAAGAAGAGGAGAGAGAAAGAGAGCATAGGAGAAAAGAGAGAGAAAGAGAGAAGAGAGAAAAAGAGAAGAGAAGAGGAGAGAGAAAGAGGAGGAGAGAGAGTTACCTTTTTAGCCCAATTGTACCCAACTGATTCTTCTCTCCTCACTCTCTTTCTCTAAGACATGACTCACAAACTTTAAGCAAAAGCCTAATTTTTTATTGATGAATTGGGGTCCTTTGTTCAATGAATGATACAGTAGGGCCCAAACATGAGTGGATGCTTAAAATTTACCGTAGTTGTTGATAATTACACATTGAAATAATAAAAAAATATAAAAATGGGAAAAATGATGATTTTGCCCCAGCCAAAAAATTCATGAAATTCCACTTCAGTCCCTGTTTTTCCCTAGAACTTGTGATCTTCCCAGACTGAATCGGGGTTGCTCTGACGTTCATTAGGCGAAAAGATGATTGTTTTCCTGTTTAACTTGGAATGACGATCGTTTGAGACCCATTTCGAGCCATGGATCATGTTTTTTTGGCAAAGATCATGTGATGCGAAATTGGTGAGAAACTTACAAACTTCGGATCAAGCTCACGCTCGTTTCTTAACATGTCTTCACGATTTTACTAGTTGAATATACTATTAGTACATACTAGTAGTACAACAAGTACAAGCAGTACTAGTATTAGTAGTACATACTTTTAGTACTAGAAGTATATACTGGTACTACTAGAGCAAGTACTAGTACTACTAGTACATACTAGTAATAGTAGTATGTATTTGTACTAGTAGTACATACTAGTACTAGGAGTATGTACTACTATGTACTACTCGTAGTACATACTACAAGCATGTACTACTATTACTAGTACTACTACTAGTACTAATATATTCTAATAATACTAGTACTACTAGTATGTACTACTAGTATGTACTAGTATTATGTACTACTAGTACTAGTACTCGTATGTATTACTAATATGTACTACTAGTAGTAGTACATACTACTACTACTAGTATGTACTACTAGTAGTACTACGTACTACAACTACTAGTATGTAGTACTAGAATGTACTACTACTACTATTACAACAAGTATGTACTATTAGAATGTACTTAATACTACTATTACAACAAGTATGTACTATTAGAATGTACTTCTAGTATTAGTACTAGTAGTACTACTATTATTAATACTACTAGTACTAACATAATACTACTAGTCGTAGTATCTACTAGTAGTACTAGTAGTACCTATACTAGTACTACTAGTACAACCAACTACTTGTAGTACTATTAGTATGTAATATGTAGTAGTAGTATATACTTGTATGTATTACGCAGTACTAGTATGTACTAGTACTACATACTAGAATGTAGTACTACTAGTACTAGTTGTACGAGTAAATACTACCAGTAGTATTTGTTGTAGTACATATTTCTAGTAGTAGTAGCACTAATAGTACGTAATAGTACATATTAGTACTAGTACTAGTAGTACATGCTAATATGTACTACTAGTACTATTAGTAGTACATACTAATATGTTCTACTAATACTACTAGTTTGTACTACTAGTACTAGTAATTCATACTAGTTGAACATACTATTAGTACATACTAGTAGTACAACAAGTTCAAGTAGTACTAGTTTTGGTAGTACGTACTTTTAGTACTAGACGTACATACTGGTACTAATAGAGCAAGTACTAATACTACTAGTACATACTAGTAAACTAGTATGTACTACAAGTACTAGTATTTAAAGTACAATCATGTACTAGTAGTATGTACTATTAGTACTAGCACTACTAGTACATACTAGTACTAGTAGTGTTACTAATACTAGTATGTACTAGTAGTGCTAGTATTACTTGTAGTAATTACTACTACTAGTAGTACTGGTACTACTACGAGTAATACTTGTACTACTACGAGTAGTACGAGTATTACTAATAGTACATACTTCTACTATTAGTATTAGTATAACTAGTTCTACATGTACTACTAGTATGTACTAGCAGTACATACTAGTAGTATTAGTACGAGTACTAGAAGTACTAATTCTACTAATAGTACATACTAGTACAAATAGTACTTACTAGTATGTATTATAAGTATGTACTAGAATACGTTCTTGGAGTATTAGTACTACATATTAGTATGTACTAGTAGTCGTAGTCGTAGTATGTACTAGCAGTGCAAGTATTAGTAGTAGTACTTACTACTACGAGTAGTATTAGTAATACTTGTACTACTACGAGTAGTACTAGTAGTACTGGTACTCCTACGAGTAGTACGAGTACAACAACTACTAGTAGTTAGAGTACTAGTAGTATGTACTTGTACAACTACTACTAGTACATATTATTAGTACATACTAGTAGTACTAGTAGTATAGACAAGTAGTACATACTAATATATACTACCCGTACTAGTACATAATATTACTACTACTAGTACTACTCCTAGTACTAGTTTTATTAGTAGTCATATTAATATGAACTACTAGTACTAGTATTAGTAGTACTATTATGTACTAGTAGTATGTACTACAAGTACTAACACTCCTAGTACATACTAGTACTAGTAGTGTTACTAGTACTAGTTTGTACTAGTAGTGCTAGAAATACTAGTAGTACTTTCTACTACGAGAAGTACTGGTACTAATACGTGTAGTACTAGTAATACTTGTACTACTACGAGTAGTACGAGTATTACTAGTAGTACACACTTCTACTAGTAGAACTAGTTCTACATGTACTACAAGTATGTACTAAGAGTACAAACTAGTAGTATTAGTACAAATACTAATAAAATTAGTACTAGTACTAGAAGTACTAATTTTACTAGTAGTACATACTAGTACTAATAGTACTTACTAGTATGTACTATAAGTATGTACTAGAATACATACTTGGAGTATTAATAGTACATACTAGTATGTACTAGTAGTAGTAGTAGTAGTATGTACTAGTAGTTCTAGTATTACTAGTAGTACTTACTACTATGAGTAGTACTAGTAGTACTTGTACTACTCGAGTAGTACTTATAGTACTTGTACTACTATGAGTACTACAACTACTGGTAGTAGTAGTACACGTACTAGTAGTAGTACTAGTAGTATGTATTAGTACAACTCGTAGTAGTACATATTATTTTTACATACTAGTAGCATAGACATATAGCACATACTAATATATACTACTAGTTTTATTAGTAGTCATACTAATATGAACTACTAGTACTAGTATTAGTAGTACTATTATGTTCTAGTAGTATGTACTACAAGTACTAGCACTCCTAGTACATACTAGTACTAGTTGTGTTACTAGTACTAGTATGTACTAGTAGTGCTAGAAAGACTAGTAGTACTTTCTACTACGAGAAGTAGTTGTACTACTACGAGTAGTACTAGTAATACTTGTACTACTACGAGTACTACGAGTATTACTAGTAGTACACACTTCTACTAGTAGAACTAGTTCTACATGTTCTACAAGTATGTACTAGGAGTACATACTAGTAGTATTAGTACAAATACTAGTAAAATTTGTACTAGTACTGGAAGTACTAATTTTACTAGTAGTACATACTAGTACTAATAGTACGTACTAGTATGTACTATAAGTATGTACTAGAATACATACTTGGATTATTAATAGTACATACTAGTATGTACTAGTAGTAGTAGTAGTAGTATGTACTAGTAGTTCTAGTATTACTAGTCGTACTTACTACTATGAGTAGTACTAGTAGTACTTGTACTACTCGAGTAGTACTTATAGTACTTGTACTACTATGAGTACTACAACTACTGGTAGTAGTAGTACACGTACTAGTAGTATGTATTAGTACAACTACTAGTAGTACATATTATTTGAACATACTAGTAGTATAGACATATAGCACATACTAATATATACTACTAGTTTTATTAGTAGTCATACTAGTATGAACTACTAGTACTAGTATTAGTAGTACTATTATGTACTAGTAGTATGTACTACAAGTACTAGCACTACTAGTACATACTAGTACTAGTAGTGTTACTAGTACTAGTATGTACTAGTAGTGCTAGAAATACTAGTAGTACTTTCTACTACGAGGAGTACTTGTACTACTACGAGTAGTACTAGTAATACTTGTACTACTACGAGTAGTACGAGCATTACTAGTAGTACACACTTCTACTAGTAGAACTAGTTCTACATGTACTACAAGTATGTACTAGGAGTACATACTAGTAGTATTAGTACAAATACTAGTAAAATTAGTACTAGTACTAGAAGTACTAATTTTACTAGTAATACATACTAGTACAAATAGTACTTACTAGTATGTACTATAAGTATGTACTAGAATACATACTTGGAGTACTAATAGTACATACTAGTATGTACTAGTAGTAGTAGTAGTAGTATGTACTAGTAGTTCTAGTATTACTAGTAGTACATACTACTATGAGTAGTACTAGTAGTACTTGTACTACTCGAGTAGTACATATAGTACTTGTACTACTATGAGTACTACAACTACTGGTAGTAGTAGTACACGTACTAGTAGTAGTACTAGTTGTATGTATTAGTACAACTACTAGTAGTACATATTATTTGAACATACTAGTAGTATAGACATATAGCACATACTAACATATACTACTAGTTTTATTAATAGTCATACTAATATGAACTACTAGTACTAGTATTAGTAGTACTATTATGTACTAGTAGTATGTACTACAAGTACTAGCACTACTAGTACGTACTAGTAACACTGGTGTTACTAGTACTAGTACGTACTAGTAGTGCTAGAAATGTTAGTAGTACTTTCTACTACGAGAAGTACTTGTACTACTACGAGTAGTACTAGTAATACTCGTACTACTACGAGTAGTACGAGTATTACTAGTAGTACAAACTTCTACTAGTAGTACTAGTTGAACTAGTTCTACATGTACTACTAGTATGTACTAGAAGTACATACTAGTAGTATTTGTACTAGTACTAGTAGTATTAGTACTAATACTAGAAGTAATAATTCTACTAGTACTACGCATTTGTACTAATAGTACTTACTAGTATGTACTGCAAGTATGTACTAGAATACATACTTGGAGTATTAATAGTACATACTAGTATGTATTAATAGTAGTAGTAGTAGTATGTACTAGTAGTTCTAGTAATACTAGTAGTACTTACTACTATGAGTAGTACTAGTAGTACTTGTACTACTACAAGTAGTACTTATAGTACTTGTACTACGACGAGTACTACAACTACTGGTAGTAGTAGTACACGTACTAGTAGTAGTACTAAGAGTATGTATTAGTACAACTACTAGTAGTACGAGCAGTACTTATATTACTACGAGTAGTACGAGTGCTACAACTACTGGTAGTAGTATCTAATTGTAGTAGATACTAATATATACTACCCGTACTAGTACATATAATACTAGTACTTGTACTGCTGCTAGTACCCTTTTTACTAGTAGTACATACTAGTATATACTACTAGTACTAGTATTAGCATTACTATTATGTACTAGTAGTACTAGTACTACTAGTAGTGGTATGTACTACTAATAGTACTCGTACTACTCGTCGTGGTACAAGTACTACTAATACTACTCATGGTAGTACAAATACTACTAGTACTACGCGTAGTAGTAAGTACTACTAGTACATATTAGTACTAGTAACATTACTGGTACATACTAGTACTAGTAACATTACTGGTACTAGTATGTACTAGTAGTGTTAGTACAAGTAGTACATAATTATACTACTAATACTAGTACTAGTAGTACATACTAGTATGTACTACTAGTATTACTAATACTAGCAGTAGTACTAGTAGTAATAATATTATGTACTAGTACGGGTAGAATATATTAGTATGTACTACTTGTCTATACTACTAGTACTACTAGAATGTATTAATAATATGTTCTAGTAGTAGTTTTACTAGTACATATTACCACTACTACTAGTACATGTACTACTGCTACCAATAGTTGTAGTACTCGTACTACTCGTAGTAGTACCAGTACTACTAGTACAACTCGTAGTAGTACAAGTACTGCTAGTACTACTCGTAGTAGTACAAGTACTACTAGTATTACTCCTAGTAGTTAGTACTACTAGTAATACTAGCACCACTAGTTCATACTACTACTACTACTACAAGTACATACTAGTATGTACTACTAATACTCCAAGTATGTATTCTAGTACATACTTGTAGTACAGACTAGTAGGTACTATTAGTACTAGTATGTACCACTACTAGAATTAGTACTTCCAGTACTAGTATTAATACTACTAGTAATTGTACTAATATTACTAGCATGTATTACTAGTACTAGTAGTACATACTAGTATGTACTACTAGTATTACTAATACTAGCAGTAGTACTAGTAGTAATAATATTATGTACTAGTACGGGTAGAATATATTAGTATGTACTACTTGTATATACTACTAGTACTACTAGAATGTACTAATAATATGTTCTAGTAGTAGTTTTACTAGTACATATTACCACTACTACTAGTACATGTACTACTGCTACCAATAGTTGTAGTACTCGTACTACTCGTAGTAGTACCAGTACTACTAGTACAACTCGTAGTAGTACAAGTACTGATAGTACTACTCGTAGTAGTACAAGTACTATTCGTAGTAGTACAAGTACTACTAGTATTACTCCTAGTAGTTAGTACTACTAGTAATACTAGCACCACTAGTTCATACTACTACTACTACTACAAGTACATACTAGTATGTACTACAAATACTCCAAGTATGTATTCTAGTACATACTTGTAGTACAGACTAGTAAGTACTATTAGTACTAGTATGTACCACAACTAGAATTAGTACTTCCAGTACTAGTATTAATACTACTAGTAATTGTACTAATATTACTAGCATGTATTGCTAGTACATACTAGTACTACTAGTAGTAGTATGTACTACTAGTAATACTAGTACTATTAGTAGTAGTATGTACTACTAGTAATACTCGTACTACTCGTAGTAGTGCAAGTACTACTAGTACTACTCGTAGTAGTAAGTACTACTTGTAATACTAGCACTACTAATACATACTAGTAATAGTGAGACTACTAGTACAATTATGTACTAGTAGTGCTAGTGCTAGTACTAGTAGTTCTTACTACTAGTACATAATAGTACCACTAATACTATTACTAGTAGTGCATACTAGTATGCACTACTAGTAATACTAGTACTAGCAGTAGTACTAGTAGTAGCATTTTTATGTACAAGTACGGGTAGTATATATTAGTATGTACTATTTGTCTATACTACTAGTACTACTAGTATGTACTAATAATATGTACTAGTAATAGTTGTACTAGTACGTACTACTAGTACATGTACTACTACTACCAGTAGTTGTAGTACTCGTACTGCTCGTAGTAGTAAAAGTACTACTAGTACTACTCGTAGTAGTACAAGTACTACTAGTACTACTTGTAGTAGTAAGTCCTACTAGTAATACTAACACTACTAGTACATACTACTACTAGTAGTAATACATACTAGTATATACCACTACTAGAATTAGTAGTTTTAGTACTAATACTAATACTATTAGTAATTGTACTAATACTACTAGCATGTACAGCTAGTACATACTAGTTGTACATGTAGAACTAGTTCTACTAGTACTACTAGTAGTATTATGTACTACTAGTAATACTCGTACTACTCGTAGTAGTACAAGTACTACTCGTAGTAGTACCAGTATTACTAGTACTACTCGTAGTAGTAAGTACTACTTGTAATACTACAACTACCAGTACATACTAGTACTAGTGACACTACTAGTACAAGTATGTACTAGTAGTGCTAGCACTCGTAGTACCTACTACTAGTACATATTAGTATTAGCAGTAGTACTAGTTGTAGTAATATTATGTACTAGTACGGGTAGTGTATATTAGTATGTACTACTTGTCTTTACTACTAGTACTACTAGTATGTACAAATAATATGTTTTAGTAGTAGTTGAACTAGTACATACTACTAGTAATACTACTAATACATGTACTACTATTGATAGTTGTAGTACTCGTACTACTCGTAGTTGTACAAGTACTACTAGTACTAATCGTAGTAGTACAAGTACCACTAGTACTACTCATAGTAGTAAGTACGACAAGTAATACTAGCACTATTAGTACATACTAGTATGTACTACTAATACTCCAAATATGTATTCTAGTACATACTAATAAGCACTATTAGTACTAGTATGTACTACTAGAAGAATTAGTATTTTTAGTACTAGTACTAATACTACTAGTACGTTTTGCTAAGCCATACGAGTAGTACATGTAGAACTATTTCTACTAGTAATACTCGTATTACTCGTAGTAGTACAAGTACAACTAGTACTACTCGTAGTAGTACAAGTACTACTAGTGCTACTTATAGTAGTACAAGTACTACTAGTACTACGCGTATTAGTAAGTACTACTAGTACATACTAGTGCTAGTAACACTACAAGTACTAGTAGTGCTAGTACTAGTAGTACATACTATTAGTACATAATAATACTACTAATACTAGTACTAATAGTACATACCAGTATGTACTACTAATAATATTAATACTAGCAGTAGTACTAGTAGTAGTAATATTATGTACTAGTACGGGCAATATATATTAGTATGTACTACTTGTCTATAATACTAGTACTACTAGTATGTACTAACAATATGTACTAGTAGTAGTTGTACTAGTACATATTACTAATACTACTACTAGTACATGTACCATTACTACCAATAGTTGTAGTACTCGTACTACTCGTAATAGTACCACTATTACTGGTACTACTCGAAGTAGTACAAGTACTACTCGTTGTAGTAAGTACTACTTGTAATATCAGCACTACTAGTACATACTACTACTACTACTACTAACACTACTAGTACATACTACTACTACTACTAGTACATAGTAATATGTACTACTAATACTCCAACTATGTTTTCTAGTACATACTTGTAGTACATACTAGTAATTACTATTAGTACTAGTATGTACTACTAGTAGAATTAGAACTTCTAGTACTAACACTAACAGTACTAGTTTTTGAACTAATACTACAAGTATGTACTGCTAGTACATAGTAGTAGTACATGTAGAACTAATTTCACTAGTAGTAGTATGTACTACAAGTATTAGTGGTACTATTATGTACTAGTAGTTTTTACTACTAGTACTTACACTACTAGTACATACTAGTACTAGTAGTGTTACTAGTACTAGTATGTACTAGTAGTTCTAGTATTACTAGTGGTACTTACAACTACGAGAAGTACTAGTAGTACTTGTATTACTACTAGTAGTACTAGTAGGACTTGTACTACTATGAGTAGTACGAGTAGTATTAGTAGTTCTTGTACTACTATGAGTAGTACGAGTATTACTAGTAGTACATATAACTACTAGTACTATAAGTAGAACAAATTCTACATGTACTACTAGTATGTACTAGCAGTACATACTAGTAGTGCTAGTAATACTAATAGTGTTTCAAGTACTAGTATGTACTTGTAGTGCTAGTATTACTAGTAGTACTTACTACTACGAGTAGTACCTGTACTACTACGAGTAGTACTAGTAGTACTTGTACTACTACTAGTAATACGAGTATTACTAGTAGTACGCACTACAACTAGTTATACTAGTAGAACTGGTTCTACATGGACTACAAGTATGTACAAACAATACATACTAGTAATATTAGTACTAAAACTAGTAGAATTAGTACTAGTACTAGAAGTACTAATTTTACTAGTAGTACATACTAGTACTAATAGTACTTACTAGTATGTACTACAAGTATGTACTAGGATACATACTTGGAGTAATAATAAGACATACTAGTATGTAATAGTAGTAGTAGTAGTAGTATGCACTAGTAGTGCAAGTTTTACTAGTAGTACTTACTACTACGAGTAGTACTAAGAGTACTTGTACTACTACGAGTAGTACTAGTAGTAATGGTAGTACTACGAGTAGTACGAGTACTACAACAACTACTACTAGTAGTAGTACATATACTAGTAGTACTACTACTAGTACTAGCACTACTAGTACATACTAGTACTAGTAGTGTTACTAGTATTAGTATGTACGAGTAGTGCTAGTATTACTAGTGGTACATACTACTACCAGTAGTACTAGTAGTACTTTTACTACTACGAGTAGTACTAGTAGTACTTGTACTACTACGAGTAGTACGAGAACTACTAGTGGTACATACTACTACTAGTAGAAAATACATGTACAAATAGTACTTACTAATATGTACTACAAGTATGTACTAGAATACATACTTGGAATATTAGTAGTACATACTAGTATGTACTAATAGTAGTAGTCGTAGTATGTACTAGTAGTTCTAGTATTACTAGTAGTACTTACTGCTACGAGAAGTATTAGTAGTACTTGTACTACTACGAGTAGTAGCAGTAGTACTTGTACTACTACGAGTAGTAGCAGTAGTACTTATACTACTACGAGTAGTAAGAGTACTACAACTACTGGTAGTTGTAGTACTAGTAGTATGTACTAGTACAACTACTACTAGTACATATTATTAGTACATACTAGTAGTACTTGTGGTATAGATAAGTAGGACTTACTAATATATACTACCCGTACTAATACATAATATTACTACTACTTGTACTACTGCTAATACTAGTATTACTGGTAGTATATACTAGTATGTACTACTAGTGCTAGTTTTAGTAGTACTATTATATACTAGTAGTATGTACTACTAGTACATACTAGTACGAGTAGTGTTACTAGTACTAGTATGTACTAGTAGTGCGAGTATTACTAATAATACTTACTACTATGAGTAGTACTAGTAGTACTTGAACTACTACGAGTAGTACTAGTTGTACTTGTACTACTACGAGTAGTACGAGTATTACTAGTAGTACATTAGTACATACTACTACTAGTATTACTAGTAGTATCAGTATTCATACTAGTAGTATTAGTACTAGTACTAGAAGTACTAATTCTACTACTAGTACATACTAGCACTAATAGTACTTACTAGTATGTACTACAAGCATGTACTAGAAAATATACTTGCAGTATTAGTAGTACATACTAGTATGTACTAGTAGTAGTAGTAGTAGTATGCACTAGTAGTTCTAGTCTTACTAGTAGTACTTACTACTACGAGTAGTACTTGTAGTACTTGTACTACTACGAGTAGTACTAGCAGTACTTATATTACTACGAGTAGTACGATTACTACAACTACTGGTAGTAGTAGTACATGTACTAGTAGTGGTATCTATTGATAGTAGTAATACATGAACTAGTAAAAGTACTAGTAGTATGTACTAGTACAACTACTACTAGTACATATTATTAGTACATACTAGTAGTACTAGTAGTATAGACAAGTAGTACATACTAATGTATACTACCCGTACTAGTACAAAATATTACTACTACAAGTACTACTGCTAGTACTAGTATTACTAGTAGTATATACTAGTATGTACCACTAGTACTAGTATTAGTAGTACTATTATATACCAGTAGTATGTACTACTAGTATTTGCACTACTAGTACATACTAGTACTAGTAGTGTTACTAGTACTAGTATGTACTAGTAGTGCTTGTATTACTAGTAGTAGTTACTAGTACGAGTAGTATTAGTAGTACTTGTACTACAAAGAGTAGTACTAGTAGTACTGATACTACTACGAGTAGTACGAGTACTACAACTACTGGTAGTTGTAGTACTAGTAGTATGTACTAGTACAACTACCACTAGTACATATTATTAGTACTAGTAGTATAGACAAGTATTACATACTATTATATACTACTTGTACTAGTACATAATAATACTACTATTATTACTACTCCTAGTACTAGTATTACTACGAGAAGTACTAGTAGTACTTGTATTACTACTAGTAGGACTAGTAGGACTTGTACTACTACGAGTAGTACGAGTATTATTAGTAGTTCTTGTACTACTACAAGTAGTACGAGTTTTACTTGTAGTAAATATAACTACTAGTACTACAAGTAGAACAAATTCTACAGGTACTACTAGTATATACTAGTAGTGCTAGTAATACAAGTCGTATGTACTAATACAGCAACTACTAGTACATATTATTAGTACATACTAGTAGTACTAGACAAGTAGTACATATTAATATATACTTCCCGTACTAGTACATAATATTACTACTACTAGTACTACTGCTAGTACTAGTATTACTAGCTGTACATACTAGTATGTACTACTAGTACTAATATTAGTAGTACTATTATGTACTAGTAGTATGTATTACTAGTACTAGCACTACTAGTAACAATACTTACATACTAGTACTAGTAGTGGTACTAGTACTAGTATGTACAAGTAGTGCTAGTATTTTCAGTAGTACTTACTACTACGAGTAGTACTAGTAGTACGAGTATTACTAGTAGTACATACTACTATTAGTAGTACTGGTGTAACTTGTTCTACATGTACAACTAGTATGTACTAGCAGTACATACTCGTAGTATTACTATTAATACTAGTAATATTAGTACTAGTACTAGAAGTACTAATTCTACTAGTAGTACATACTAGTACTAATAGTACTTATTAGTATGTACTACAAGTATGTACTAGAATACATACTTGGAGTATTAGTAGTACATACTAGTATATACTAGTAGTAGTAGTAGTAGTATGTACTAGTAAAACTTGTACAACTACGAGTAGTATCTGTACTACTTCGAGTAGTTCGAGTAGTAAGTACTAGTAGTGCTAGTATTACTAGTAGTACTTACCACTACGAGTTGTCGTAGTAGTATTTGTACTACTACGAGTAGTACTAGCAGTACTTGTACTACTACGAGTAGTAAGAATACAACAACTACTGGTAGTAGTAGTACAATTATTAGTAGTAGTATCTATTGGTAGTAATAGTACTAGTAGTATGTATTAGTAGTAGTACTAATATTATGTACTAGTACAATTACTACTAGTACATATTATTAGTACATACTAGTAGTACTAGTGGTATAGACAAGTAGTACATACTAATATACACTATCCGTACTAGTACATAATAATACTACTACTAGTACTACTACTAGTACTTGTATTACTAGTAGTACATACTAGTATGTACTACTAGTACTAGTATTAGTATTACTATTATGTACTAGTAGTATGTACTTTTAGTACTACTATGTACTAGTAATACTAGCACAACTTGTTCATACTAATACTAGTAGTTACTAGGAGTACTTACTACTACGAGTAGTACAAGTACTACTAGTAGAACTACTAGTTGTAGCACTAGTAGTACTTGTACTACTACGAGTAGTACTAGTAGTACTTCTACTACTACGTGTAGTATGAGTATTACTAGTAGTACATACTACTACTAATAGTAATTACTACTACTGCTAGTAAGAGTATTACTAGTTGTACATTCGAGTAGGTATTACAAGTACTAGTATTATTAGTACTATCATGTACTAGTAGTTTGTACTATTAGTACTAGCACTACTAGTGCATACTAGTATTAGTAGTGTTACTAGTACTAATATGCACTAGTAGTACTCGTATTACTAGTAGTAATTACTACTACTTGTAGTACTGGTACTACTACTAGTAGTTCTAGTCGTACTTGTACTATTACGAGTAGTACGAGTATTACTAGAACTACATACAACTACTAGTAATACTAGAAGAACTAACTCGACATGTACTACTAGTATGTACTAGCAGTACATACTAGTAGTATTAGTACTAGTACTAGAAGTACTAATTCTACTAGTAGTACATACTAGTACTAATAGAACTGACTAGTATGTACTAAAATACATACTTGAAGTATTTGTAGTACATACAAGTATGTACTAGTAGTAGTAGTAGTAGTATGTACTAGTAGTGCTAGTATTACTAGTAGTACTTACTACTACTAGTAGTACTAGTAGTACTTGTACTTCTACGAGTAGTACTTGTATTTCTACGAGTAGTACGAGTACTACAACTATTGGTAGTAGTAGTACATGTACTAATAGTTGTACTAGTAGTATGTACTAGTACAACTACTACAGGTACATATTATTAGTACATACTAGTACTACTAGTAGTATAGCTAAGGCCGCCAAACAAATATATGGTAACCGTACTAGTACATAATATTACTACTACTAGTACTACTGCTAGTACTAATATTACTAGTAGTACATACCAGTATGTACTATTTGTACTAGTATTAGCAGTACTAATATATACTAGTAGTATGTACTACTAGTACTAACACTACTAGTACATACTAGTACTAATATTGTTTCTAGTACTAGTATGTACAAGTAGTGCTAGTACTACTTGTAGTACTTACAACTACGAGTAGTACTGGTAGTACTTGTACTACTACGAGTAGTACTAGTAGTATTCGTACTATACGAGTAGTACGAGTATTACTAGTAGTACATAATACTACTAGTAATACTAGTGGAACTAGTTCTACATGTACTACTAGTATGTATTAGCAGTACATATTAATATTATTAATGCTAATACTAGTAGTGCTACTACTAAGACTAGAAGTACTAATTCTACTTAAAGTACATACTAGTACTAATAGTACTTACTAGTATGTACTACAAGTTTGTACTAGAATACATACTTGGAGTATTAGTAATACATACTAGTATGTACTACTAGTAGTAGTGGTATGTACTAGAAATGCTATTATTACTAGTTGTACTTACTACTACGAGTAGTACTAGTAATACTTGTACAACTATGAGTAGTACTAGTAGTACTTGTACTACTACGAGTAGTACGAGTACTACATATTAGTACTAATAGTACTTATTAGTATGTACCAGAAGTATGTAGTAGAATACATACTTGGAGTAATAGTAGTACATACTAGTATGTACTAGTAGTAATAGTAGTAGTATGTACTAGTAGTGCTAGTATTACTAGTAGTACTTACTACTACGAGTAGTACTAGTACTACTACGAGTAGTACTAGCAGTACTTATACTACTAGGAGTAGTACAAGTACTACAACTACTGGTAGTAGTAGTACATGTACTAGTAGTGGTATCTATTGGTAGTAGTAGTACATGTACTAGTAGTGGTATCTATTGGTAGTAGTAGTACATGTACTAGTAGTAGTATTAGTAGTATGTACTAGTACAACTACTACTAATACATATTATTAGTACATACTAGTAGTACTAGTGTTATAGATAAGTAGTACATACTAATCTGTACTTGTGTGTACTAGTATGTACTGCTAGTACATACTAGTAGTATTAGTACTAGTACTAGAATTACAAATTCTACTAGTAGAACATACTAGTACTAATAGAACTTACTAGTATGTACTACAAGTATGTACTAGAATACATATTTGGAGTATTTGTAGTACATACTAGTATGTACTAGTAGTAGTAGTAATAATATGTACTAGTAATAATAGTAGTATGTACTACCACCAGTATTAGAAAACTTGTACTACTACGAGTAGTACGAGTACTACGACTACTGGTAGTAGTAGTATAAGTCTAGTCGTAGTACTAGAAGTATGTACTAGTAGAACTACTACTAGTACATATTATTAGTACATTCTAGTAGTATTAGTAGTGTAGACAAGTAGTACATACTAAAATATACTACCCGTACTAGTACATAATATTACTACTACTAGTACTACTCCTAGTACTAGTATTACTAGTAGTACATACTAGCACTAGTATGTACTACTAATACCAGTATTAGTAGTACTATTATCTACTAATAGTATGTACTACTAGTACTAGCACTACTAGTACATACTAGTACTAGTAGCAGTACTAGTACTAGTATTACTAGTAGTACTAACTACTACGAATAGTACTAGTAGTACTTGTTCTATTACGAGTAGTACTAGTTGTACTTGTACTACTACGAGTAGTACGAGTATTACTAGTAGTACATACTAGTACTAATTGTACTTGTAGAACTAATTCTACATGTACTACATGTATGTACTAGCAGTACATACTAGTAGTAATAGTTTTAATACTTGTAGTATTAGTTTTAGTACTAGAAGAACTATTTCTACTAGAAGTACATACTAGTACTGATAGTACTTACTAGTATGTACTATAAGTATGTACTAGAATACATACTTGGAGTATTAGTAGTACATTCTAGTATGTACTAGTTGTAGTAGCAGTAGTATGTACTAGTAGAATATACTACTACGATTAGTAAGAGTAGTACTTGTACTACTACGAGTAGTACTAGTAGTACTTGTACCACTACGAGTAGTACTAGTAGTACTTGTGGTACTTTTACTACAACGAGTAGAACGAGTACTACAACTACTTGTAGTAGTAGTACGTGCACTAGTAGTAGTACTAGTAGTTTGTACTCGTATAACTACTACTAGTACATATTATTAGTACATACTAATAGTACTAGTAATATAGTCAAGTAGTACGTACTAATATATACTACCCGTACTAGTACATAATATTACTACAACTAGTACTACTGCTTGTACTAGTAATACTAGTAGTACATACTAGTATGTACTACTAGTACTAGTAGTACATACTAGTGTGTACTACTAGTATGTACAACTAGTACTAGCACTACTAGTACATACTATTATCAGTAGCGTTACTAGTACTAGTATGTACTAGTAGTGCAAGTATTACTAGTAGTACTTACTACTACGAGTAGTACTAGTAGTAATTGTACTACTACGAGTAGTACTAGTAATACCTATACTACTACGAGTAGTACGAGTATTACTAATAGTACATACTACTAGTTGTACTAGTAGAACTAGTTCTTTATGTACTAGTAGTATGTACAAGTAGTACATACTAGTAGTACTAGTATTAACACTAGTAGTATTAGTACTAGTACTAGAAGTACTAATTCTATTAGTAGTACGTACCAGTACTAATAGTACTTACTAGTAGTAGTACGTGTACTAGTAGTAGTAGTACGTGTATTAGTGGTAGTACGTGTACTAGTAGTAGTACGTGTACTAGTAGTAGTACTTGTACTAGTACTAGTAGTAGTACGTGTACTATTAGTACTAGTAGTAGTACATACTAATATGTTCTACTAATACTACTAGTTTATACTACTAGTAGTACTACTAGTATTAGTAATTCATACTAGTTAAACATACTATTAGTACATACTTGTAGTACAACAAATACAAGAAGTACTAGTATTAGTAGTACGTACTTTTAGTACTAGAAGTACATCGTGGTACTAATAGAGCAAGTACTAGTACTACTAGTACATACTAGTAAACTAGTATGTACTACAAGTACTAGTATTTGTAGTACAATCATGTACTAGTAGTATGTACTACTAGTACTAGCACTACTAGTACATACTAGTACTAGTAGTGTTACTAATACTAGTATGTACTAGTAGTGCTAGTATTCCTAGTAGTAAATACTACTACTAGTAGTACTGGTACTACTACGAGTAGTACGAGTATTACTAGTAGTACATACCTCTACTATTAGTACTAGTATAACTAGTTCTACATGTACTACTAGTATGTACTAGCAGTACATACTAGTAGTATTAGTACTAGTACTAGAAGTACTAATTCTACTAATAGTACATACTAGTACAAATAGTACTTACTAGTATGTACTATAAGTATGTACTAAAATACGTACTTGGAGTATTAGTACTACATATTAGTATGTACTAGTAGTCGTAGTCGTAGTATGTACTAGTAGTGCAAGTATTACTAGTAGTACTTACTACTACGAGTAGTATTAGTAGTACTTGTACTACTACGAGTAGTACTAGTAGTACTGGTACTACTACGAGTAGTACGAGTACTACAACTACTGGTAGTTAGACTACTAGTAGTATGTACTAGTACAACTACTACTAGTACATATTATTAGTACATACTAGTAGTACTAGTAGTATAGACAAGTAGTACATACTAATATATACTACCCGTACTAGTACATAATATTACTACTACTAGTACTACTCCTAGTACTAGTTTTATTAGTAGTCATACTAATATGAACTACAAGTACTAGTATTAGTAGTACTATTATGTACTAGTAGTATGCACTACAAGTACTAGCACTCCTAGTACATACTAGTACTAGTAGTGTTACTAATACTAGTATGTACTAGTAGTGCTAGAAATACTAGTAGTACTTTCTACTACGAGAAGTACTTGTACTTCTACGAGTAGTACTAGTAATACTTGTACTACTACGAGTAGTACGAGTATTACTAGTAGTACACACTTCTACTAGTAGTACTAGTAGAACTAGTTCTACATGTACTACAAGTATGTACTAGGAGTACATACTATTAGTATTAGTACAAATACTAGTAAAATTAGTACTAGTACTAGAAGTACTAATTTTACAAGTAGTACATACTAGTACTAATAGTACTTACTAGTATGTACTATAAGTATGTACTAGAATACATACTTGGAGTATTAATAGTACATACTAGTATGTACTAGCAGTAGTAGTAGTAGTATGTACTAGTAGTTCTAGTATTACTAGTAGTACTTACTACTATGAGTAGTACTAGTAGTATTTGTACTACTCGAGTAGTACTTATAGTACTTGTACTACTACGAGTACTACAACTACTGGTAGTAGTAGTACACGTATTAGTAGTAGTACTAGTAGTATGTATTAGTACAACTACTAGTAGTACATATTATTCGAACATACTAGTAGTATAGACATATAGCACATACTAATATATACTACTAGTTTTATTAGTAGTCATACTAATATGAACTACTAGTGCTAGTACTAGTAGTACTATTTTGTACTAGAAGTATGTACTATAAGTACTAGCACTACTAGTACATATTAGTACTAGTAGTGTTACTAGTACTAGTATGTACTAGTAGTGTTAGAAATACTAGTAGTACTTTCTACTACGAGAAGTACTTGTACTACTACGAGTAGTACTAGTAATACTTGTACTACTACGAGTAGTACTAGTAATACTTGTACTACTACGAGTAGTACGAGTATTACTAGTAGTACACACTTCTACTAGTAGTACTAGTAGAACTAGTTCTACATGTACTACTAGTATGTACTAGCAGTACATACTAGTAGTATTAGTACTAGTAATAGTTGTATTAGTACTAATACTGGAAGTAATAATTCTACTAGTAGTACGTATTAGTACTAATAGTACTTACTAGTATGTACTGCAAGTATGTACTAGAATACATACTTGGAGTATTAATAGTACATACTAGTATGTATTAATAGTAGTAGTAGTATGTACTAGTAGTACATACTAGGATGTATTAATAGTAGTACTAGTAGTACTTGTACTACTACGAGTAATACTTGTAGTACTTGTACTACTACGAGTACTACAACTACTGGTAGTAGTAGTACACGTACTAGTAGTACTAGTACACACTACTCCTAGTATACTAGTAGAACTAGTTCTACATGTACTACTAGTATGTACTTGAAGTACATACTAGTAGTATTTGTACTAATACTAGTAGTATTAGTATTAGTACTAGAAGTACTAATTCTACTAGTTGTACATACTAGCACTATTAGTACTTACCAGTATGTACTACACGTATGTACTAGAATACATACTTGGAGTATTAGTAGTACATCCTAGTATGTACTAGTAGTAGTAGTAGTATGTACTAGTAGTGCTAGTAATTCTTGTAGTACTTACTACTATGAGTAGTACTTGTACTACTACGAGTGGTACTAGTAGTACATATACTACTACGAGTAGTTCTAGTAGTACTTGTACTACTACGACTAGTACGAGTACTACAACTTTTGGTAGTAGTAGTGCATGTACAAGTAGTAGTATTAGTAGTATGTACTAGTACATAATACTACTACTACTAATACTACTATTAGTACTAGTATAACTAGTAGTACATACAAGTACTAATAGTACTTACTAGTATGTACTACAAGTATGTACAAGAATACATACATGGAGTACTAGTAGTACATACTAATATGTAATAGTTATAGTAGTAGTAGTATGTACTAGTAGTGCTAGTATTACTAGTAGTGCTTTCTACTACGAGTAGTACTTGTAGTATACTTACTACTACGAGCAGTACATGAACTAAAAATTTAGTAGTAGTAGTACATGTACTACTAGTAGTACTAGTAGTATATACTAATACAACTACTACTAGTACATACTGTTAGTACATACTAGTAGTACTAGTAGTATAGACAAGTCGTACATACTATTATATACTGCCCGTACTAGTACATAATATTACTACTACTTGTACTACTACAAGTACTAGTTATATTAGTAGTACATACAAGTATGTACTACTAATACTTGTATTAGTACTACTATTATGAACTAGTAGTATGTACTACTAGTACTAGTATGTACTAATTGTAGTTTCTACTACGAGTTGTACTAGTAGTACTTGTACTACTGCGAGTAGTACTAGTTGTACTTGTACTACTACGAGTAGTATTAGTAATACTTGTACTACTACGAGTAGTACGAGTATTACTAGTAGTACACACTACTACTAGTATACTAGTAGAACTAGTTCTACATGTACTACTAGTATGTACTAGAAGTACATACTAGTAGTATTTGTACTAATACTAGTAGTATTAGTATTAGTACTAGAAGTACTAATTCTACTAGTAGTACATACTAGCACTAATAGTACTTACCAGTATGTACTACAAGTATGTACTAGAATACATACTTGGAGTATTAGTAGTACATCCTAGTATGTACTAGTAGTAGTAGTAGTATGTACTAGTACTGCTAGTAATTCTTGTAGTACTTACTACTACGAGTAGTACTTGTACTACTACGAGTGGTACTAGTAGTACATACACTACTACGAGTAGTTCTAGTAGTACTTGTACTACTACGACTAGTACGAGTACTACAACTTTTGGTAATAGTAGTGCATGTACAAGTAGTAGTATTAGTAGTATGTACTAGTACAACTACTACTTGTACATATTATTAATACATACTAGTAGTATAGACAAGTACTATGGGTATTAGTACTAGTACTAAAAGTACTAATTCTACCATTAGTACATACTAGTACTAATAGTACTTACTGGAATGTACTAGAATACATACTTGGAGTATTAGTAGTACATACTAGTATGTACTAGTAATAGTAGTAGTATGTACTACTAGTGCTAGTAATACTAGTAGTACTTACTACTACGAGTAGTACTTGTACTACTACGAGTAGTACTTGTACTACTACTGGTAGTAGTAGTACATTTACTAGTAGTAGTATAAGTAGTATGTACTAGTACAACTACTACTTGTACATATTATTAGTACATACTAGTAGTATTAGTAGTATCGATAAAGTACATACTAATATATACTACCCGTACTAGTACATAGTACTACTACTTCTAATACTACTGTTAGTATTAGTAGTACATATTAATACTAATAGTACTTACTAGTATGTACTACAAGTATGTACTAGAATACATACTTGGAGTATTAGTAGTACATACTAGTATGTACTAGTAGTAGTCGCAGTAGTATGTACTAGTTGTGCTAGTACTTACTACTGAAGTAGTACTTGTAGTACTTGTACTACTACGAGTAGTACAAGTACTTCTAGTACTACTCGTAGTAGTGCAAGTACAACTAGTACATCTCATAGTAGTACAAGTACTACCAGTAGTACAAACTACTACGAGTAGTACGAGTATTACTAGTAGTACATATCACTACTATAAGTACTAGTGAAACTAGTTCTACATGTACTACTAGTATGTACTAGCAGTACATACTAGTTGTATTATTACTATAACTAGTAGTATTAGTACTAGTACTAGAAGCACTAATTCTACTAGTAGTACATTCTAGTACTAATAGTACTTACTCGTATGTATTAGAAGTATGTACTAGTAGTATTTACTATTATGTACTAGTAGTATGTACTACTAGTACTAGAACTACTAGTACATACTAGTACTATTCTGTACTAGTTGTGCAAGTATTACTAGAAGTACTTACTACTACGAGTAGTACTAGTAGTAGGTGTACTACTACGAGTAGTACTATTAGTCCTTGAACTAATACGAGTATTACTAGTAGTACATACCACTACTAGTAGTACTAGTTCTACATGTACTACTAGTATGTACTAGCAGTACATACTAGTATTAATACTACTAGTATTATTACTAATACTAGAAGCAATAACTCTACTAGTAGTACATATTAGTAGTAATAGTACTTACTAGTATGTACTACAAGTATGTATTAGAATACATAGTTGGAGTATTAGTAGTACATATTAGTATGTATTAGTAGTAATAGTAGCAGTATGTACTAGTAGTGCTAGTATTATTAGTACTAACTACTACGAATAGTACTTGTACTACTACGAGTAGTACTAGTAGTACATGTACAACTACGAGTAGTACTAGTAGTACTTATACTACTACGAGTAGTACGAGTATTACTAGTATTACATACTACTACCAGTAGTACATACTAGTACTAATAATAGTTACTAGTATGTACTAGAATACATACTTGGAGTATTAGTAGTACATACTAGTATGAACTAATAGTAGTAGTAGTAGTATGTACTAATAGTGCTAGTATTACTAGTAGTACTTACTACAACTACTGGTAGTAGCAGTACATGTACTAGTAGTATTACTAGTAGTATTACTAGTAAAACTACTACTAGTACATATTATTAGTATATACTAGTAGTATGTACTAGTAAAACTACTACTAGTACATATTATTAGTACATACTAGTTGTACTAGTAGTATGTACTAGTAAAACTACTACTAGTTCATATTATTAGTACATACTAGTAGTACTAGTAGTATAGACAAGTAGTACATACTAATATATACAACCCGTAGTAGTACCTAATATAACTGCTACTTGTACTATAACGAGTAGTACAACTACTGCTAGTAGCAGTACATGTACTAGTCGTAGTACTAATAGTGGTACGAGTAGTATGTACTAGTAAAACTACTAGTAGTAGTACGAGTAGTAGTACTAATAGTATGTACTTGTACAACTACTACAAGTACATATCATTAGTACATACTAGTAGCACTAGTAGTATAGACAAGTAGTACAAACTAATATATACTTCCCGTAGTAGTACCTAATACTACTACTATTAGTACTATTGCTAGTACTAGTATTATTAGTAGTACATACCAGTATGTACTACTAATACTAGCAGTACTAGTACATACTAATATTAGTAGTGTTACTAATACTAGTATGTACTAGTAGTACTTACTACTACGACTAGTACTAGTTGTACTTGTACTCTTACGAGTAGTACTAGTAGTACTGGTACTACTACGAGTAGTACTAGTAGTACTTATACTACTACGAGTAGTACGAGTACTACAACTACGGGTAGTAGTAGTACATATACTAGTACTAGTATTAGTAGTATGTATTACTACAACTACTTCTAGTACATATTGTTAGTACATACTAGCAGTACTAGTAGTGTAGACAAGTAGTACGTACTAATATATACTGCCCGTACTAGTACATAATATTACTACTACTAGTACTACTGCAAGAACTCGCATTATTAGTAGTACATACTAGTATGTACTACTAGTACTGTATTAGTAGTACTATTATGTACTACTAATACTTACACTACTACTACATACTAGTACTAGTAGAATTGCTAGTATTAGTATGTACTAGTAGTACTTACTACTACGAGTAGTACTAGTATTACTTTTGCTACTAGGAGTAGTACTAATAGTATTTGTACTACTACGAGTATTACTAGTAGTACTTGGACTACTACGAGTAGTACTAGTAGTACTTGTACTACTACGAGTAGTATAAGTATTACTAGTAGTACATACTACTAATAGTAGTACTAGTAGAACGAGTTCTACATGTACTCTTAATATGTACTAGAAGTACATACTAGTAGTAATAGTACTAATACTAGTAGTATTAGACTATTAGTACTAGTACTAGAAGCACTAATTCTACTAGTTGTACATATTATCACTAATAGTACTTTCTAGTATGTACTATAAGTATGTATTAGAATACATAGTTGAAGTATTTGTAGTACATACTAGTATGTACTAGTAGTAGTAGTAATAGTAGTGCGTACTAGTGGTGCTAGTATTACTAGTAGTACTAACTATTACGAGTAGTACTAGCAGTACTTTTACTACAACGAATAGTACTAGTAGTACTTCTACTGCTACAAGTAGTACTAGTAGTACTGGTACTACTATGAGTAGTACGAGTACTACAACTATTGGTACTAGCAGTACATATTCTAGTAGTAATACTAGTAGTATGTATTAGTAAAACTACTACTAGTACGTATTATTAGTACATAGTAGTAGTACTTGGAGTATAGACAAGTAGAACTTACTAATATATACTACTCGTAGTAGTACCTAATATTACTACTATTAGTACTACTGCTAGTACTAGTATTATTTGTAGTACATACTAGTATGTACTCATAGTACTAGTATAAGTAGTACTATTTCTTACTAGTAGTACATACTATTAGTACTAGCACTAGTACATACTAGTACTAGTAACACTACTAGTACTAGTAGTACTTACTACTACGAGTAGTACTAGTAGTATTTGTACTACTACGAGTAGTACTTGTACTCGTACGAGTAGTACTAGTAGTACACTACTACGAGTAGTGCTAGTAGTACTTGTACTACTAGGAGTAGTACTAGTAATACGAGTAGTACAACTACTTGTGGTAGTAGTACATGTACTAGTAAAAGTACTAGTAGTAGTACTAGTAGTATGTACTAGTACAACTACTACTAGTACATATTGTTAGTACATACTAGTAGTACTAGTAGTATAGACAAGTAGTACATACTAATATATACTGCATGTACTAGTACATAATATTACTCATACTAGTACTACTAGTACGTACTAACAATATGTACTAGAAGTTGTCTTAGTACATACTTCGAGTACTACTACTAGTTCTATTACAAGTACATGTACTACTACTATAAGTAGTTGTAGTACTTGTACTACTCGTAGTAGTAGACGTACTACTAATACTACTCGTAGTAGTACTAGTACTACTCGTAGTAGTGTCGTACTAGTACTACTAGTAGTAGTTTTACTAGTATATACTAGTATATACTACACGTAGTAGTACCTAATATTACTACTACTAGTACTACAGCTAGAACTAGTATTATTTGTAGTACATACAAATATGTACTACTAGTATTAGTATTAGTAGTACTATTTGCTACTAATAGTATGTACTATTAGTACTAGCACTACTATTACATACTAGTACTAGTAGTACTTTTACTTTTACGAGTAGTACTAGAAGTACACCACTACGAGTAGTACTGGTACTACTACGAGTAGTCATAGCAGTACTTGTACTACTACGAGTAGTACTAATAGTACTTGTACTACTACGAGTAGTACTAATAGTACTTGTACTACTACGAGTAGTACTAGTAGTACTAGTACTACAAACTACTACAAGTAGTACATACTAGTACTAATAATACTTACTAGTATGTACTAGAATACATACTTGGAGTATTAGTAGTACATAATAGTATGAACTAATACTACTAGTAGTAGTAGTATGTACTAATAGTACTAGTATTACTAGTAATACTTACTACCACGAGTAGTACTAGTAGAACTTACACAACTACGAATAGTACGAGTACTACAACTAGTACTAGTATCACTACCGCTACTACTAGTATTACTAGTTTTAGTACTTGTATTGCTAGTAGTACATACTAGTATGTACAACTAGTACTAGTATTAGTAGTACTATTATTAGTACTAGAATGTACAACTAGTACTAGTATTAGTAGTACTACTAGTATTGGTACTACCAGGAGTAGTACTAGTAGTACTTGTACTACTACGAGTAGTACGAGTACTACAACTACTGATAGTAGTAGTACTTGTACTTGTAATAGTACTAGTAGTATGTACTAATACAACTACTACTAGTACATATTGTGAGTACATACTAGTAGTACTAGTAGTATAGACAAGTTGTACATACTAATATATATTGCCCGTACTAGTACATAATATTACTACTACTAGTACTACTGCTAGTACTAGTATTATTAGCAGTACATACTAGTATGTACTACAAGTTCTGTATTAGTAATACTATTAAGTACTACTAGTACTAGCACTACTAAGAGTCTTACTAGTAGTACTTGTACTACTACGAGTAGTACTAGTAGTACTTGTACAACTACGAGTAGTACGAGTATTACTAGTAGTACATACTACTAATAGTAGTACTAGTAGAACTAGTTCTACATGTACTACTAGTATGTACTAGCCGTACATATTAGTAGTATTAGTACTAATACTAGTAGTATAAATACTGGTACTAGAAGCACTAATTCTAGTCGTAGTACATACTAATACTAACAGTACTTGCTAATATGTACTACAAGTATGTATTAAAGTACATAGTTGGAGTATTAGTAATACATACTAGATTATACTAGTAATAGTAGTAGTAGTATGTACTAGTGGTGCTAGTATTACTTGTAGTACTAACTACTGCAGATAGTACTAGTAGTACTAGTAGTCTTGTACTACTTAGAGTAGTACGGGTACTACAAGTACTGGTAGTAGCAGTACATGTACTAGTAGTAGTACTTGTAGTATGTACTAATAACACTACTACTAGTACATATTATTAGTACATACTAGTAGTACTAGTAGTATGTACTAGTAAAACTACTACTAGTACATATTATTAGTACATACTAAGAGTACTAGTAGTATAGACAAGTAGTACATACTAATATATACAACCCGTAGTAGTACCTAATATTACTACTACTTGTACTAAAACGAGTAGTACGAGTACTACAACTACATGTAGTAGTAGTACATGTACTTATAATAGTACTAGTTGTGTGTACTAGTACAACTGCTACTAGTACATATTATGAGTACATACTAGTAGTACTAGTAGTATAGAAAAGTTGTACGTACTAATGTATATTGCCCGTACTAGTACATAATATTACTACTACTAATATTACTGCTAGTACAAGTATTATTAGTAGTACATACTAGTATGTACTACAAGTACTAGTATTTGTTGTACTATTATGAACTAGTAGTATGTACTATTAGTACTAGCACTACTAGTACATACTAGTGTTAGTAGTGTTACTAGTATTAGTATGTACTAGTAGTACTTACTACTACGAGTAGTACTTATACTACTTGTACTACTACGAGCAGTACTAGTAGTACTTGAACTACTACAAGTAGTACTAGTACTACTACAAGTAGTACTAGTAGTACTTGTACTACTACGAGTAGTATTAGTAGTACTTGTATGACTACGAGTAGTACGAGTATTACTACTACTAGTACATAATAGTACTACTAATACTCGTACTAGTAGTACATACTAGTATGTACAACTAGTAATACTAGTACTAGCAGTAGTACTAGGAGTAGTATTATTATGTACTAGTACGGGTAGTCTATATTAGTATGTACTACTTGTCTAATACTACTAGTATGCACTAATAATATGTACTAGTAGTAGTTGTATTAGTACATACTACTAGTACTACTATTAGTACACGTACTACTACTACCAGTAGTTATAGTACTCATACTATTCATAGTAGTACTAGTACTACTAGTAGTCGTTCAAGTACTACTAGTACTACTCGTAGTTGTAAGTACTACTAGTAATACTAACACTACTAGTACATACTACTATTACTACTACTAGTACTTACTAGTATGCACTACTAATACTCCAAGTATGTATTCTAGTACATACTTGTAGTACATACTAGTAAGTACCATTAGTACTAGTATGTACTACTAGTAGAATTTGTACACATACTAGTATTAGTACTAATACTACTAGTATGTACTGCTAGTACATACTAGTAGTACATGTAGAATTAGTTCTACTAGTACTACTTGTAATACTATGTACTACTAGTAATACTCGTACTACTCGTAGTAGTACAAGAACTACTAATGCTACTCGTAGTAGTTCAAGTATTACTAGTAGTAGTACAAGTACTACAAGTACTACTCGTAGTAGTAAGTACTACTAGTAGAACTAGCACTACTAGTACTAGTAACACTACTAGTACTAGTATGTACTAGTCGTGTAAGTACTAGTAGTACATACTACTAGTACATAATAGTACCACTAATACTTGTACTGGTAGTATATACTAGTATGTACAACTCGTAATACTTGTACTAGCAGTAGTATTGGTAGTAGTAATATTATGTACTAGTATGGGTAGTATATATTAGTATGTACTACTTGTCCATACTACTAGTACTACTAGTATGTACTAATAATATGTATTAGTAGTAGTTGTACTAGTACATACTACTAGTACTACTACTAGTACATGTACTACTACTATCAGTAAATGTAGTACTCGTACTACTCGTAGTAGTACCAGTACTACTAATACTACTCGTAGTAGTACAAGTATTACAATTACTACTCGTAGTAGTAAGTTCTACTAGTAATACTAGCACTACTAGTACATACTACTACTACTACATACTAGTATGTTCTACTAATACTCCAAGTATGTATTCAAGTACATACTAGTAAGTACTATTAGTACTAGCATGTACTACTAGTAGAATTAGTACTTCTCGTACTAGTACTAATACTACTAGTGTTAGTACTAATACTATGAATATGTACTGCTAGTACATACTAGTAGTACATGTAGAACTAGTTCTACTAGTAGTAGTATGTACTTCTAGTAATACTCGTACTACTCGTAGTGGTACAAGTAATACTAGTACTACTCGTAGTGGTACAAGTAATACTAGTACTACTCGTAGTGGTACAAGTACCACTAGTACTACTCATAGTAGTAAGTACTACTAGTAATACTAACACTACCTTAGCAGTAGTATGTACTAGTAGTAGTTGTACTAGTATGTAGTAGTACTATTACTATTAGTACATACTAGTAGTACTAGTTGTACTAATAGTACATATTAGTATTACTACTATTAGTACTAGTAGTACATACTAGTATGTATAACTAATATGTACTTGTAGTACTACTAATATGTACTACTAGTAATATTAGTACTACTAGTAAATACTAGTAATACTACTACTAGTACTATTAGTACATACTACTACTACTTCTAGTGCTAGTAGTACATGTATGTACTACTACTAGTAGTACTAGTACAACTAGTAGTACTAGTAAAACTAGTACGGGTCTTAGTATTACTACTCAAGTACTAATACTATTGGTACTGCTAGTACGTATTATTAGTTGTGCTGGTACTACTACTAGTACGTACTAGTAGTAGTAGTAGTATGTATTTGTAGTATGTACTACTTGTACAAATAGTAGTTATACTAGTAACTACTAGTAGTACTAGTACTAGTACAACAAGTAATACAACTCGTAGTACATAATAGTAGTATAAACTTGTATGTACTACAAGTATTAGTAGTACATATTTGTATGTACTACTAATACTTCTATATACTACTAGTACTAGTACTAGTATGTACCACTAGTACTATTAGTACAGCCAACTAGTATGTATTAGTAGTAAAAACTAGTACTAGTACTAGTATGTACTGGTAGTACTAGTGCTAGTTTGTACTAGTTGTACAGGTATTAGTACATACTACTAATACATACGCATGGTAATATTCGTACTAATAGTATGTACGACTTGTACTTGTAGTAGTTGTATTAGTATGTACTAGTTCGTTCTACTAGTACATACTAGTACTAATACTACTAGCATTACGTACTAGTAGTCCTAGTAATATTACTTGTAGTACACGCTAGTAGTACTAATAGTGCATACTAGTTTGTACTACTTGTATGCCCTACAAGTACTAGTAGTAATAGTATGTACATAGTAGTAGAATAGTATAGTACTACTAGTATGTGCTACTAGTATATACTACTAGTACTAGTACTAGTACTATTAGTACTTGTATGTACTGTAGCACATACTAGTAGCACTAGTACAAGCATTAGTAATGTACCGATAGTACTACTAACAGTATGTACTACTAGTACTAGTACTAGTAGTACATATTAGTAGTGCAGACTTGTAATACTAGTAGTACGAGTACTAGTACTTGTACTAGTAGTAGTAGTTCTAATACTAATAATAGTACATACTAATAGTACTAGTAGTACATGCTACTATGTACTACTAGTACTAATAGTTGTAGTTGTATGTACCAGTATTAATACAAGCTAGTACTACTTTTACTAGTACTAGTAGTACATACTACTAAGACATACTACGACTACTGCTACTAGTAGTACACATTACTAATACATACTACTACTAGTACTAGTAGTATATACTAGTTGTACATACTAATATGTATTGCTAGTACTATTAGTATGTACTACTAGTAGTAGTATTAGTACTAATAGTAGTAATAGTACTAGTAGTACATTCTAATATTAGTACATTCTAGTAGAACATACTAGTACTAGTAGTACTAATAGTAGTACTACTAGTAGTATGTACTACTAGTAATACGTACTACTAGTAATACATACTACTAGTAGTATAAATATTAATACTACTAATACTACTAGTACTACTATTAGAATTAGCACTAGTACTTGTACTAGTAGTATTAGCACTAGTACTTGTACTAGTAGTACAAGTTCTACTAACACTACTAGTATGTAATAGTAGTTCTACTACTAGTACATACTAGTACTAGTACTAGTATGTACTAGTAGTATGTACTACTAGAATGTACTACTTGGAGTACTAAGAGTAGTACATACTAGTATGTATTTGTAGAACTACTGCTACTAGTACAAGTAGTAGTACATACTAGTATGTACAAGAAGCACTACTACTAGTAGTATATACTTGTAGTAGTAGTATATCCAAGTGGAATTAGTACTACTATACTAGTACTAGTACTAATACTATTGGTATGTACTACTAGTACATACCAGTAGTACTAGTAGAACAATACAAGTACTAATACTAATACTACTAGTACTACTAGTATGTACTATTTGTACTAGTACATACTACTAGTGCTAGTACTAGTAGTACATGCTATTAGTAATACATTACTATTACTAGTATTAGTACTACTAGTATGTATTAATAGTACTACTAATATGTACTACTATTAGTACTAGTACTACTACATACTAGTACTATTACTAATATTAGTAGTAGTGCCAGTACTAGTTGTACATACTACTAGTATTAGTAGTATGTACTAGTAAGTACTACTAATATGTACTAGTACTAGTAGTTCTACTGAACTACTAGTATATACTTTTAGTATGTATTAGTAGTACTAGTACTACTACTACTAGTACTAGTAGTACAAGTAGCAGTACTAATAGTACTATTAGTACATACTAGTAGTACTAGTACTAGTACTAGTAGTACTTGTAGTACTTGTAGTACTTGTACTGCTAGTACTAGTACTAATACTAGTAGTCCATAGTAGTTGTATATACTAGTAGTACGTACTAGTAGTACTTCGTATGAAATACAATTTGGTGGCACTTCTTGAGCATTTGTTTGGGGGAACGTGGAGCAATTAGTAGGGTGCACAAGCCGTCGCTATTACGCGTAAAAAATCGGCAAGGCTTTCGTGCATATCTCGGATGTTGAGTTGAGCGCGCATGTGCCTTAAACATCGTACGAAGCGCAATTATGTGGAACTTATTGTGCACGTGTTTGAGGGAATGTGGGGCAAATAGTAGGGTGAATAATTGTCCACAATCCGCCACAATTGTGCGCGAGAAAACGACACGATTTTCGTGCAAATGGTACGCATTGAGTTGAGCGCGCACGATGTGCATGTGCACTAAACTTCGTTCGGAAGGTAATTTGCTGGAACGCTTTGCGCACTTTTTTGGGGAACGTGGGGCAAAAAGTAGGGTGCACAATTGTGCACAAGCCTCCATAAATGCGTGCAACAAAACAGCAGGATTTTCGTGCAAATCGCACGCGTCGAGTTGAGCACGCACGGTGGCATGTGCACTAAAATTCGTACGAAGGGCAATTTGGTATAACTTCTTGCGCACTTGTTAGTGAGAACGTGTGGCAAATAGTTGGGTGCACAATTGTGCTCAAGCCACCACAACTGCGCACATAAAAAGTCACAGTTTTCATACAAATCGCACACATTGAGTATAGCTCGAGCAGTGCGCATGTGTACTAAACTTTATACATACGACAATTTGGTGTCACTTCTTGCTCACGTGTTTGGGGCAACGTGGGGAAAATAGTAGGGTGCACAATTGTGCACATGCCGCCACAATTACTCGCAAAACAAATGGCACGGTTTTCACGCGAATAGCACGTGTTGAGTTGAGCGCGTGCACGCACGGTGTGCATGTGCACTTTACTTCGTATGGAGGGCATTTTTGTGACGCTTCTTGCGCATGTGTTTTAGGGAACATGGGGCAAATAGTAGAGTGCACAATGGTGCACAACCTGCCAAAATTGCGAGCAAAAAAATACCACGATTTTTGTGTGAATCGCACGCATTGAGTTGAGCTCGCGCGTTGCACATGTGGACTAAACTTCGTATGGGGGGCAATTTGGTGGCACTTATTACGCCTGTGTTTAGGGGAACATGGGGTAAATAGTAGGTTTCACAATTGTGCAGAAACCGCCACAATTGCGGCCAACAAAACGACACGGTTTTCGAGCGAATCGCACGTGTTCAGTTAAGCGCGTGGTGTGCATGTGCACTAAACAACGTGCGGAGGGCAATTTGGTGGCACTTCTTGTGCACGTGTTTTTGGGAATGCGGGAGAAATAGAAAGGTGTATAATTGTGCCTAAGCCGCCACAATTGTGGGAAAAAAAAAGGCAAGGTTTTCGCCCGAAGCACTCACGTTTAGGTGCGCGCGCAGGGTGCGCATGTGCAATAACCTTCTTCTAGAGGGCAATCTAGTGGTACTTCTTGCACACGTGTTTTGGCGAATGTGGGGCAAATAGTAAGGTGCACAATTATGCACAAGCCGCCACAATTGCACGCTAAAACACGACACGTTTTTCTCGCAAATCGCACGAGTTGAGTTGAGAGCACACAATGCACATGTGCACTAAACTTCATACGGAGGGCAATTTGGTGACACTTCTGGCGCACATGTTTGGGGAAAAGTGGGGCAAATAGTAGAGCGAACAATTGTGCCCAAGCCGCCACAACTGCGTGCACAAAAGTGGCACAGTTTTCACGTGAACTGCACGCGTTGAGTTGAGCGTTCATGGTGCGCATGTGCACCAAACTTCATACGGAGGGCAATTTGGTGGCACTTCTTGCGCATGTGTTTGGTGCATCGTGGGGCAAATAGTTGGGTGCATAATTATTCACAGGCTGCCACAATTGCTAGCAAAAAAATGGCATGGTTTTCGTGCGAATCACACGCATTGAGGTGAGCGAACGCGATATGCATGTGCACTAAACTTTGTACGAAAGGCAATTTGGTGGCAATTCTTGCTCCCCTGCCTGAGGGAACAAGGGGCAAAAAGTAGGGTGCACAATTGGGCACAAAATCGCCACACTTGCACACAAAAAAATGCCACCGTTTTCGCGTGAATCACATGTGTTGAGTTGAGCGCGAGCGGTATGCATGTGTACCAAACTTCATACAGAGGGCAATTTGGTGTTACTTTTGGAGCACTTGTTTGGGAAAACGTGAGGGAAATTGTAGAGTGCACAATTGTGTACAAATCGCCAAAATTGTGCGTAAGAAAACTGCATGGTTTTCGTGCAAATCGTACGCGTTGAGTTGATCAAGTGTGGTGTGCATGCACTAAACTTTGTATCGAGGAAACTTTGGTGGCACTTCTTGCGCACTTGTTTGGGGGAACGTGGGGCAATAAGTAGGGTGCACAATAGTGCAGAAGCTGCAAAAATTGCTCGCAAAGAAATGGCACGGTTTTCACCCGAATCACACGAGTTGAGTCGAGCTCGCACGGTGCGCATGTGCGCTAAGCTTTGTACGGAGGGCAATTTGGTGGCACTTCTTGCGCATGTGTTTGAGGGAACGCTATTCAATTCTCGATGGAAACAGAGTTTTACGAATTATCCCCAGAACTGGAAGATCATTTCGAGATCTTTGAGCATATTCAAGGGTTCAATGTGACTATTGTCACTTCGACCAACACACAAAAGATACTTTACCACATTAGAGCTACTTTTTGCAAAAAGATGAAGGGGATTATCAGTAAGAGGTCGGAGAAGCGAAATATACGAGATCACAAACATTGATTGCTCTCGACTAAATATGAATTGAGACGAAAGCTTTATAAAGCCTCTTGTAAAGATCCCGATCTTCCTAGTGATATGCAGGAAAAACATCGCTATAAGTTGTCCAAGTTGCCAAGAAATAGTTCATTTGCGCGAGTAAGAAACCGATGTATTTCCACAAGTCGCCCTCGTTCCGTATGTGAGTTCTTTCGCATACCCTGTATCGTTTTCTGTGGATTAGCATCTCGAGGTCCTTTCATGGGCATATAGAAATCGTCTTGGTAGCCACCCACAAAACCAATAGAACAAAGGTGAGCTCTGCTGCTGACAAGGTAAGTAGGTCCATTACCAGCTACCGACCGGCTCTGGACCGAAAAAAAGACCCAACGGAGTAATCCCTGATCTCGGATTGGAGATGCTAGCGACGCAGTGAGTTAGCACCCTTGCGTGTTGCTTTAGAGCCCGCAAAGAAAACAGAAGCGCTAGCGGCGCGTTAGTGCCCTTGCTTCTTGGCTTTCGAGCCTACGCTTGCTGGCTTTTTGCTCTTGCTTTGCCAATGGTAGCAAGGTCTAACTATTGGCTGGGCTTTTTGCTTTTAGGTTAAGCAAAGAACTCTCAAACTTGTGCTTTGCAAGAGCAAAAAGCCCTCAACAAGGACTGCTTCTATTGTTCTAAGTCTTATCAAACCCAAGTTTGAGAGGGTGGCATTGCTAAGTCTTGTCAAAGCCCTCGTTCAAAGAAAAAGTAGAAGAGGGCTTTGACAAGACTTAGATACCACTGGCAAAGCTCGTTGCCTACACTGCCTTCACTGGGATCGACCACTATTCTCAATTTAGTAAGGTGGAGAACTGTTGTTCATTGGAGCGCCGAAGTGCAGAGGTTGTTCCCACCATTCAGGTCAGAGTGCGGGACTGAGCCTTCCAAATGATAAAGACCCAAAACTTCTTCATTTCATTGATAGAACCAACACAAATATCATATTAACTCTCTCTCGTCCAATAAGAGTTTTTTAGAGTGACTTGAAGAAATTCTCTCCATTCCAAAGCTGTGCAAGGTGGCCCCCAGAACAAACCCCACCCCTCTTCCTCCCCTTAATGAACCCTCGCCCCTCTTCCTATTAGTACTTAGTACTACTAATAGTACTAGAAATAGAGCTAGTACTATTAGTAGTATAACTAGTATTAATACTTAGACTATTAGTATTAATACTTAATATAATTAGTATTAATACTTAGTAGTACTAGTATTGGTAATACTAATTGAACTAGTACTTAGTAGTAGTACTAGCACTAGTAAAAGTAGTAGTACTACTAATACTAATAAAGGTATTAGTAATACTAGTAAGTACTACTAGTATTACCAGTAGTACTTACTAGTAATAGTACTAGTAGTACTTACTAGTATTATTATTACTAGTAGTACTTAGTATTAGTAATACTATTAGTACTAATAGTAGTACTACTAATACTATTAGTACTACTACTAGTGCTAATATTACTAGTAGTAGTACTACTAATACTATTAGCACTACTATTAGTACTAATATTACTAATAGTAGTACTAATAGTACTAGTAGCACTATTATTAGTACTAACAGTAATAGTAATACTACTAATAGTAGTACTATTACTATAGTATTTAGTACTATAATAATAATAGTACTATTATTATTATTATTGTACTACTAGTAGTACAAAGTAATAGTACTAGTACTAATAGTACAACTACTTGTATAACTACTAATAATACTTAGTACTAGTAATAGTAATAATAGTAATATAGTAGTATTAGCAGTAATAATACTACTAGTACTAATAATATTGGTAATATTATTAGTATTAATAGTACTACTATTAGTAGTAGTATTAGCATTCTATGTACTAGTAGTACTATTACTAGTACTAATAATAGTAGTAATAGTATTATTACTAATATTATTACTACTACTACTTATTACTCTTAGTTGTATTAATACTACTAATAGTAGTAGTAGTAGTATATACATACTAGTAGTAGTACTAGTAGTATGTACATACTAGTACTAGTAATAGTACTCGTAGTATGTACATAATACTAGTACTACTAATATGTACATACTATTAATACTACTAGTATGTACTACTACTATTGTTACTTGTATGCACTACTAGAATGTACTACTACTACTACTGTTATTAGTATGTACTACTAGTATGTACTACTACTACTACTGTTACTAGTATGTACAACTACTAGTACAACTAATATTAGTAGTACATACTACTAGCAGTAGTACTACTAGTATGTACTAGTACTACTTGTAGTATGTATATATAACGTACTACTAGTACTAGTACTACTTGTAGTACGTATATACAACGTACTACTAGTACTAGTATGTACATACTACTAGTAGTACAAGTACTACTAATACTATTAGTAGTATGTACATAGTAGTACTACTACTAGTACTAAGAGTACTACTACTACTACTAGTATGTACATACTAGTATTAGTACTACTACTAGTAGTACATACTGCATAACTACTAGTTATTTCTAAATTTGCAAAAAGCACCTCAAATATTTTTTTTCCTCATTTTATTCTTTATTTCCAAATAATTCCCCAATTTATTTTTCAAACGAATAATAACTCATTTTATTCTAATTTGCAAAAAGTACCTCAATTTATTTCTTTAGCGAAAAATACCTCTAATTATTTTTCTTTACCGAATTGTTTTTTTATTTCAAAAAAATAACCTCAACTTATTTTTTCACTGAAAAATACCACAAATTATTTTTTTATACCTCATTTTATTTTTTATTACAAAGAAGCCACCTTAATTTATTTTTCTAATGCAATATACCTCAGTTTATTTTTAGTTACCAAAAAGTAGCAATTTATTTTTTACTAAAAAAAGCCCTCACATTATTTTTTCTTACATCATTTTATTTTTTATTACCAAAACGTGCCTAGATTTATTTTTCTTACTAAAAAAATATCAAATTAGTTTTCTTTACCCCATTTTATTTTTTCTTACAAAAAAATAACTCAAATTATTTTTTCTTAGCTCATTTTTTTATGGAAACCAGAAAGTACCAATACTTATTCTAATTACAATAGAGTACCTAAATTTATTTTCTTTTACCTAAAAGCACCTCTGTTTATTTTAATTACCGAAGAGTACCTCGAATTATTTTTTCAACCAATTACCTCAAATTACTTTTCTTTACCATATTTAATTATTATTTTTAGCGAAAAGTACCTCAATTTATTTGTAAAAAGTAAAATATCTCAATTAATTTTAATTTTTCAAAATTTACCTCGATTTATTATTTGACCATCAAATTATTTTTCCTTACCCCAATTTAATTTGTATTTAACAAAAAATACATCAAAATATTTTTTTTAACCTATTTTTTTTTTTCTTACATAAAATACCTCAACCAATTTTCAACTAATTTGCCAAACATACCTCAATTTATTTATTTTAGCATAAAACGCCTCAAATTTTTTTCTTTACCTCATTTTTATTTTTTATTTCAATAAAAAACCTCAACTTATTTATTTACCAAATAATACCACAAATTATTTTTCATTACTTCATTTTATGTTTTATTGCAAAAAAGTACCTCAATATTGCAATTATTCAAGCGAAAAAATACCTCACCAAAAAGTATCTCAATTTATTTTTTATCAAAAAATACCGTAAATTATTTTTTCGTACCTCATTTTTTTTTATTACAAAAAAGAGCACACCAATTGATGTTTTTCATAACAATTACATCAAATTATTTTTATTTTTTCCTCATCCAAATAATTCCTCAATTTAATTTTCAAACGATTCATACCACATTTTATTCTAATTTGCAAAAGTACTGCAATTTATTTCTTTCGCGAAAAATGCCTCTAATTATTTTTCTTTACCTAATTGTTTTTTTATTTCAAAAAACCTCAACATATTTTTTTACGGAAAAATACCACAAATTATTTTTCTATACCTCATTTACTTTTTATTACAAAGCCACCACCATTTATTTTTCAAACGAAAAATACCTCAGTTTATTTTTAAATACCAAAAAGTAGCAATTTATTTTTTACCAAAAAAAACCTCACAGTATTTTTTCTTACGTCATTTTATTTTTTATTACCAAAACACACCTCAATTTTTTTTTTTACTAAAATAATATCAAATTATTTTTTTTTACCTCATTTTAATTTTTCTTACCAAAAAATAACTCAAATTATTTCTCCTTACCTCATTTTTCTTTTTCGGTAACCAAAAAGTACCATAGTTTATTATAATTACAATAGAGTACCTAAATTTATTTATTTATTACCTAAAAGCACCTCAATTTATTTTAATTACCGAAGAGTACCTCGAATTCTTTTTTTAACCAAATACCTCAAATTACTTTTCCTTACCATATTTAATTATTATTTTTAACGAAAAGTAGCTCAATTTATTTTAAAAAAAAAGTAAAATATCTCAGTTTATCTTAATTCCCAAAATTTACCTCAATTTATTATTTGACCACCAAATTATTTTTCCTTACCTCATTTTATTTTTTATTACAATTAGGCACCTCTATTTTTTTTTAACAAAAAATATATTGAAATATTTTTTTTAACTTAATTCTATTTTTTATTTCCAAAAACACCTCAACCGTTTTATTTTTTATTACAATTAGGCACCTCTATTTTTTTTTAACAAAAAATATATCGAAATATTTTTTTTTAACTTAATTCTATTTTTCATTTCCAAAAACACCTCAACCGATATTCAATTGATTTGCCAAACGTACCTCAATTTATTTATGTTAGCATAAAACAACTGAAATTTTTTTTTTTACTTCATTTTTTTTTTTATTTCAATAAATAACCTCAACTTATTTCTTACCAAATAATAGAATAAATTATTTTTCATTACCTCAAATTACTTTTTATTACCTCATACGTACGAGTAGTACATATGTACACATGTGTACTAGTAGTACATACCACATATGTACTAGTACTACTAGTAGTAGTACGTACTACTAGTATTAGTACTACTAGTTGTAGTACTAGTATTAGTAGTAGTAGTACTAGTATGTACTACTAGTACTACTAGTATGTACTATTAGTATGTACTGGTACATACTAGTACTAGTACATGTTTTTTAGTAGTACTTACTACTACTAGTACTACTAGTATGTACTATTAGTATGTACTGGTACATACTAGTACTAGTACATGTGTTTTAGTAGTACGTACTACTACTAGTAGTACATACTAGTGGTATATACTAGTAGTACTAGTACTACTACTAGTAGTACATACTAGTGGTATATACTAGTAGTACTACTAGTATGAACTATTAGTACTAGTAGTATTAGTACTACTACTACTGATACTACTAGTATGAACTATTAGTACTAGTACTACTGGTACTACTAGTGTGAACTATTAGTACTAGTATTACTCGTACTAGTACCTCTACTACTAGTACTACTAGTATGTACTACTACTACTACTAGTACTAGTACACTCTAATAGTAGTACGTACTACAATGTTCTAATTGTACGTACCACTAGTATGTACTACTAGTGCTTCTAGTACTAGTACTACTACTACTAGTACTACTATTATATATTACTAGTACTACTAATACTAGTAGTACATTCTACTAGTACTAGTATGTACTCTTAGCATGTACTACTAGTATTATATCTACTAGTGGTACATACTACTAGTAGTACTATTGGTATGTATTATGTAGTACTCGTATATACTTATATGTACGTTGTAATACTAGTATGTACTAGTACTACATACTAGAATGTAGTATTAGTAATAAAAGTACTAGTAAATACTAATAATACTAGTACTAGTACATATTTCATGTAGTTGTAGTACTAATAGTATATACTACTACTAGTACTAGTACATATGTAGCAGTACTAGTACATACTACATAGTTACTAGTATTACGTACTACATATATACTAGTACAACAGACTAGTTGTACAATTAGTACTACTAGTAGTAGTAGTATGTACTAATACTAATAGTATGTACTATTAGTATGTAGTACTAGTATTAGTATGTAGTACTAGTACTAGTACGTACTACTACTACTTGTACAAGTATGTAGTACTAGTACTAATACGTACTACTACTACTTGTACAAGTATGTACTACTAGTACTAGTCGTACTACTTAGTACTAGTACTAGTACAAGTACATATGTACACATGTACTGTAGTACGTATGTACACATGTATTAGTAGTACATGTGTATGTACTACTAGTACATATGTACTATGTACTACTAATACATATGTACTATTTACTACAAATAGTACATATGTACTAGAAGTACATATACATGTGTACATATGTACTAGTACATAGATGTACAAGTACTAGTAGTACAACTAGTACTCGTAGTAGTACTATGTATTATGTACTACTAGTACTCGTAGTAGTACTATGTATTATGTACTACTAGTAAATATGTATTATAAGTACATACTAGTACGAGTTGTACTACATATTACTACTGGTTCTTATATATGAAGTACTACTAGTACATACATATGTATGTACTAATAGTACGTATGTATGTAGTACATAGCACTACTAGTACTAGTAGTACTACTAGTAGTACATATGTACTATATAGTACCACTAGTAGTACTATTCAGTACTACTACTACATATGTAGTACATGTACATATGTAATAGTACTACATATATATTACTACGTAGTAGTACTAATAGTAGTATATATGTACTATTATGTATGTTCTAGTAGCACATAGGTATCCACTACTAGTACATATGTACTAGTAGTACTAACAGTACTAGTACACATGTATTATTTGTACTAGTAGTATTACTAGTAGTACATATTAGTAGTACTAGATGTACTAGTAGTACCATTAGTACCAGTACTAGTACATATGTCTAGTACTTGTTGTATTACTTGTAGTACATATTAGTAGTAGTAGTCGTACATACTACTAGTATGTACTACATATGTAGTAGTATTACATATGTACTACTGGTAGTACTACGTAGTACTCTCAGTAGTAGTACTATGTTTTACTATTACAACATAGTACTAAATACATTTTAGTACAGGTAGATGTACATATGTAGTAGTATGTACTTGTAGTACTACGTAGTACTCTCAATTGTAGTACTATGTTTTACTATTACAACATAGTACTAAGTACATTTTACTACAGGAAGATGTACATATGTAGTAGTATGGACTTGTAGTACTAGTCGTACATACTAGTAATAGCATGTATGAACTACTATATATGTACTAATAGTACATATGTATGCTCTATTAATACAGTAGTACTAGTAGTACTAATACTAGTACATGTATACTACTAGTACTAGTAGTATTACAAGTAGCGCATGCTAGTAGTACTCGTGGTACGTGCTACTATTATGTACTACTAATACTATTAATATGTACTACTAGTACTACTAGTATATACTACTAGTACTATTATTATGTACTACTAATATGTACTACTAGTACTACTAGTACAACTAGTAGTACTACTAGTACATAGTAGTAGTAGTACTAATAGTCCAACTAGTATGTACTATGTAGTACTAGTATGTATTAGTACAACATACTAAAATGTAGTACGACTCGTAGTAGTAGTGCTAGTAGTACATACTACAAGTAGTAATACTAGTACAAATGCACTAGTATTAGTAGTACTAGTAGTACGTACTACTAGTAGATGTACATATGTAGTAGTAGTACTAGTACAAATGTACTAGTATTAGTAGTACTAGTAGTACGTACTACTAGTAGATGTACATATGTAGTAGTAGTACTAGTACAAATGTACTAGTATTAGTAGTACGTACTACTAGTAGTATGTACTAGTAGTACTAGTAGTACATACAACTAGTATTACTAGTATGTACAACTAGAGAGCTAGTAATATAAGTAGTACATAGTACTAATAGTACTATTAGTAGTATTACTAGCAGTACTACTAGCAGTACTACAAGCAGTACTACTAGCAGTACTACAAGCAGTACTACTAGCAGTACTACAAGCAGTACTACTAGCAGTACTACAAGCAGTACTACTAGCAGTACTACTAGTAATACTACAAGTATGTACTATGTAGTTCTAGTATGTCTAGTACTACATACTAGAATGTAGTAGTACTCGTAGTAGTACTAGTACATACTGCTAGAGTAGCACTAATACCTATGTACTAGTCGTAGTAGTACATGTAGTATGTACTAGTACATACTACATATGTATCAGTATTACATACTAGTAGTACTAATACTACTACATACTAGTATGTAGTACTATTAGTCGTACTAATAATACATACTAGTACTACATAAATATTAGTACATATTTATTAGTGCATATTAGTAGTACTAGTACATAGTACTAGTACATATTTATTAGCGCATATTAGTAGTACTAGTACATAGTACCAGTATTACTAGTAATCGTAGTACTACATCGAGTATGTATATACTACTAGAACTCGTACTAGTAGTACATACTTATACATACTACGAATCTACATAGTACTACATATGTACATAGTACTTGCATGTACATATGTACATATATTAGTTGTTTCAATACCCATACAGTCCGCACTGATATCTATAACTGATAGTACTACTAAGTACTACTACTAATAGTTGTACTTAGTAGTAATAGTAGTACCATAATACTATTAGTAGTATTACTATTATTAGTACTTAGTAGTAATAGTATTTCTAAGCTATGCAAGGTGGAGTAGTTTAGGGTTATGCAGAATGTACTACGAGTATGTACTACTAGTAAATACTAGTAGTACATAATAGTTCATACTAATAGTACAAGTATGTACTACTGGTATGTTTTAGTATTTACTACTAGTACTAATATTAGTAGTACATACTAGTAGTACATACCAGTAATACTTGTACATAACAGTAGTACTTGTACTACTTGTAATAATAGTACTTGTATTACTAGTACTTGTAGTACAAGTACTAGTACTACAAGTTCTAATACTAGTAGTATAAGTACTAGTACTAGCAGTACTACAATTACTAGTACTAGTAGTGCTAGTACTAGTAGTACTATATTGTACATATGTACTACGTAGTATTAGTAGTACATCTACATATGTGTACATATGTACTACGTAGTATTAGTAGTACATCTACATATGTGTACATATGTGTACTAGTAATAGTAGTACTATGTATTATAAACTACTAGTAGTACTACTAGTACATAGGTACTACATAATACATTCTAGTGCAAATAGTACTACTACTAGTAGTACATATGTACTACATAATACTACTAGTAGTACATATGTACAACATAGTACTACTAGTAGTAGCACTATTATATATGTAGTACTACTAACTAGTACTACATAGTACTACTAGTAGTACGATTACATATGTAGTACTACGACATAATACTACTAACCAGTACTATATAATACTATGTACATAGTACTACTAGTAGTAGCATTTGCTACTAGTAGATGTATATTTGTAGTAGTATGTACTAGTATTTTTAGTAGTACATACTAGTACTAGTACTACTAGTACTACTAGTACTAGTACTATTATGTACTACTAGAATGTCCTACTAGTATTAGTAGTATGTACTACAAGTACGTACAAGTACTACAAACTAGTAGTAGTACTACTTGTATTAGCATATACTACTAGTATGTACTACTAGTAGCAGTAGTACTAGTAGTACATACTAGTAATTCTAGTAGTAAATACTAAAAACACTAGTATTAGTACAATTAATGTACCACTAGTACTACTAGTAGTATGTAGTACTAGTTCTAGTAGTACATATTAGTAGTACAGACTAGTAGTACTAGTAATAGTACTTGTACTTGTAGTACTAGAAGTACTTACTAGTAGTACTACTAATAGTACATACTAGTAGTACTATTAGTACATACTAGTAGTACTACTAATAGTACATACTAGTAGTACTACTAGTAAATACTAGTAGTACTACTAATAGTACATACTAGTAGTACATTGTAGTAAGTACTACTAGTAGTACTAATAGTACATACTAGTAGTACTAGTAGTACATTGTAGTATTTACTACTAGAACTAGTACTAGTAGTACATAGTAGTATGTACTACTAGAACTAGTACTAGTAGTACACAGTAGTATGTACTAAACGAACTAGTACTAGCCGTACATAGTAGTATGTACTATTAGTACTAGTACTAGTAGTACATAGTAGTATATACTACTAGTACTAGTAGTGCATAGTAGTAGTAGCTCTAGTTTGTACTAGTACTACTAGTACTAGTTGTACATAGTATTATGTACCTAGTACAAATACTATTAGTACACACTAGTGCTACTACTACAACTACTTGCACTAGTAGTACATACTACTAGTACATTTACTACTTGCACTAGTAGTACATACTACTAGTACATACTTCTACTACTACTACTACTACCATTAGTACTACAAGTACATACTAATAATACATACTAGTATGTACTACTAGTACATACTAGTACGTACTACTTGTAGTAGTATTGGTACTACTAGTAGTACATCCTACTAATACATACTAGTACTAGTAGTAATATTACTAGTACTACTAGAAGTATGTACTACTAGTACATACTAGTATGTACTACTATTAGTTGTATGCACTACAAGTAGTAGTATATACTACTAGAAGTAGAACTACTAGTAGAACTAGTACTACTAGTAAAGTATTAATACTAATCCTACTAGTGCTACAAGTATATACTACTAGTACTATAACATAAACCTAGTACTAGTACATGCTACTAGTAATACATTACTAGTACTAGTACTACTAGTATGTGCTACTAGTACTACTAGTATGTACTAGTACTGTAAGTACATACTAGTACTACTACTAGTAATAGTATGTACTAGTAGTGCAAGTACTAGTAGTTCATACTAATAGTACATACTAGTTCTACTACTAGTACGAGTAGTACATACTAGTTTGTACTATTGGTACTATTAGTAAGTACTACTAGTAATATTGGTATTCGTACTATTAGTTGTAGTAGTACTAGTAGTACAGATTAGTATGTACTACTAGTACTACTAGTACAAGTTCAACTAGTAGTAGTACTATTACTAGTCGTAGTAGTTTTAGTACTACTATTATGTGCTAGTACTAGTAAATGCTACTAGTAGAACTAGTAGTACATACTAGTAGAGCTTACTAGTACGTATACTACTAGTACATACTAGTATGTAGTACTAGTAGTAGTAGTAGCAGTACTATATACTAGTAGTATCTACTACTAATAGTACAAGTAGTAATAGTAGTACGAGTACTAGTACATATTAGTAGTACACACTAGTGCGTACGACTAGTATTACTAGTACATGTACGAGTACTGCTACTAGTATTACATACTCGTACTAGTAGTATGTACTACTTGTACTAGTAGTAATTGTATTAGTATTAGTACTACTAATACTTGTACAAGTAGTACTAGTACTATTAGTAATACATACTCGTAGTACTAGTACTAGTAGTTGTGCTAGTACTAGTACTATTAGTACTACGTACTCGTAGCATTAGGTAGTACTAGTGCATATTAGTAGTACTAGTGCTAGTAGTACTAGTACTACTAGTACTAGTACTAGTAGTACTACTAGTATGTACTACTAGTACTAGTAGTAGTAGTTGTACATACTAGTACTAGTAGTAGTATTAGTAGTACTACTAGTAGTACGTACTACTAGAAATAATACTACTAGTACATACTAGTACTAGTAGTAGTATTAGTAGTACTACTAGTAGTACGTACTACTAGAAATAATACTACTAGTACATACTAGTATGTACAACCAGTACTACTAGTAGTACTAGTAAATACTAGTACGTACTACTCGTACATACTAGTATTACTAGTACTACTAGTATAAGTATTGGTACTAATACTACTAGTACTACCAGTATAAGTATTAGTACTAATACTACTAGTATGTACTACGTACATACTACCACTGCTAGTACTACTAGTACAAGTACTAGTACTACTAGTATGTACTACTAGTACTAGTACGTACCACTATATCTAGTACTAGTACTAGTAGTACATGCTACTTGTAGTACATTACTAGTACTACTAGTATAGGTATTAGTACTAATACTGCTAGTACTACCAGTATAAGTATTAGTACTAATACTATTAGTATGTACTATGTACATACTACTATTACCAGTACTACTAGTATAAGTACTAGTACTATAGTATGTAGTACTAGTACTAGTACGTACCACTATATCTAGTACTAGTACTAGTAGTACATGCTACATGTAGTACATTACTAGTATTAGTACTAGTACTAGTACTATTACTATGTACTACTAGTTTGTACTACTTGTACTATTAATATGTACTACTAGTAATACTAGTACTACTAGTACATAATAATACTACTACTACAAATACTAGTATGTATTAGTAGTGCTAGTGCTAGTCCTAGTAGTATATCCTACTAGTACATACAAGTACTACTACTAGTACCAGTTGTACATACTAGTATGTGCTACTAATGCCACTAATATGTACTAGTAGTACGACTAGTATGTACTACTAGTAATATTAGTACTAGTACTACTAGTCGTAGTTGTGATAGTATGTACCAGTACCAGTAGTACATATTAGTATGTACTACCTGTCTGTACTACTAAAATGTACTAGTAGTATGTACCAGTATGTATTAGTAGTAGTAGTACTAATACATACTAGTACTAGTACTACTAGTACAACTAGTATGTACTACTTGTACAAGTACGTACTACTAATTTTAATTCCAGTACTAGTACTAGTAGTATATTACTAGTACTAATCCTAGTACTACTAGTATGTATTACTATTAGTACTAGTATTACATGCTACTAGTACATACTAGTGCTAGTACTACTAGCACTAATCATACATGCTAGTATTAACTACTAGTAATATTAGTATTAGTACTACTGGTGGTAGTAGTATTAGTATGTTCTAGTACTAGTAGTACATATTGGTATGTACTACTAGTCTGTACTACTACTATGTACTAATAAGTATTAGTATGGATTAGTAGAAGTAGTACTAGTACATACTAGTACTACTACTACTAATTCTACTACCACTAGTAGTACTAGTACTAGTACATATTAATATACTACTACTACTACTAATAATATTAGTAGTACTAGTACTAGTAGTAGTACTAGTACTACTAGTAGGTACTATTACTAGTACATGTTAATACTACTACTAGTACTAGTAGTACATACTAGTATGTAAATTATTAGTACATACTAGTATGTAAATTATTAGTACATACTAGTATGTACTACTAGTATGTACTATTAATATATACTACAAGTATTAGTAGTAGTATGTACTAGTAGTATGTACTACAAGTAGTACTAGTAGTAGTTGTACTAGTATATAGTAATACTATTTTTATTAGTACATACTAGTAGTACTAGTTGTACTAGTAGTGCATATTAGTATAACTACTATTAGTACTCGTAGTGCATACTAGTTTGTATAACTAATATGTACTTTTAGTACTACTAGTATGTACTACTAGTAATATTAGTACTACTAGTACATACTACTAGTACTATTAGTACATACTACTACTACTTCTACTGCTAGTAGTACTTGTATGTACTACTAGTAGTAGTACTAGTATAACTAGTAGTACTAGTAAAAGTAGTACGCGTCTTAGTATTACTAGTCAAGTACTAATACTATTGGTATTGCTAGTACGTACTATTAGTTGTACTAGTACTCTACTAGTATGTACTAGTAGTAGTAGTAGTAGTATGTACTAGTAGTATGTATTACTTGTACTAATAGTAGTTATACTAGTAACTACTAGTAGTACTAGTACTAGTACAAAAAGTAGTACAACTTGTAGTACATAATAGTAGTACAGACTAGTATGTACTACTAGTATTAGTAGTACATACTTATATGTACTACTAATACTTCTATGTACTAGTAATACTAGTAGTACTAGTACTAGTATGTACTACTAGTACTATTAGTACGGACAACTAGTCTGTATTAGTAGTAAAAACTAGTACTAGTACTAGTATGTACTAGTAGTACTAGTACTACTATGTACTAGTAGTACTAGTGCTAGTTTGTACTAGTTGTACTTGTACTAGTATATACTACTAATACATACGCATGGTAATATTCGTACTACTAGTATGTACGTCTTGTACTCGTAGTAGTTGTATTGGTATGTACTAGTTCGTTCTACTAGTGCATACTAGTACTAATACTACTAGTAGTACGTACTAGTAGTCCTAGTAATACTACTTGTAGTACACGCTAGTAGTACTAATAGTGCTTACTAGTTTGTACTACTTGTATGCACTACAAGTACTACTAGTAGTAGTAGTATGTACATAATAGTAGAATAGTACTAGTACTACTAGTAGTACTAGTACATCTTGTAATACTAATACTAGTAGTAGTAGAACTAGTATGTACTACCAGTATGTAGTACTAGTATATACTACTAGTATTAGTACTAGTACTATTAGTACTTGTATGTACTAGTAGTGTACTGTTAGTACTACTAGCAGTATGTACTGTTAGTACTACTAACAGTACATTATTAATACTTGTACTGTTAGTACTACTAGCAGTATGTACTATTAGTACTAGTACTAGTAGTACATATTAGTAGTACAGACTAGTAGTACTAGTAGTACGAGTACTAGTACTTGTACTAGTAGTAGTAGTTCTAATACTAGAAATAGTACATACTAATAGTACTAGTAGTACATACTACTATGTACTACTAGTACTAATAGTTGTAGTTGTATGTACTAGTACTAGTACAATCTAGTACTACTTTTACTAGTACTAGTAGTACATACTACTAAGACATACTACTACTACTGCTACTAGTAGTACATACTACTAATACATACTACTACTAGTACTACTAGTACGTACTAGTTGTACATACTAATATGTACTACTAGTACTATTAGTGTGTACTACTAGTAGTAGTATTAGTACTAGTAGTAGTAATACTAGTAGTACATTCTAGTATTAGTACATCCTAGTTGAACATACTAGTACTAGTAGTACTAATAGTAGTACTACTAATAGTATGTACTACTAGTAATATAAACTACTAGTAGTACTAATATTAGTACTACTAATACTACTAGTATTACTATTAGTATTAGCACTAGTACTTGTACTAGTTGTATTAGCACTAGTACTTGTACTATTAGTACAAGTTCTACTAGCACTACTAGAATGTAATAGTAGTTCTACTACTAGTACATATTAGTCTTAGTACTAGTATGTACTACTAAAATGTACTACTTGTAGTACTAGGAGTAGTACATACTAGTATGTATTTGTAGTACTACTACTACTAGTACTAGTAGAAGGACATACTAGTATGTACTAGAAGCACTACTACTAGTAGTATATACTTGTAGTAGTATACCCAAGTAGAATTAGTACTACTATACTAGTATTAGTACTAATACTATTGGTATGTACTACTAGTACATACCAGTAGTACTAGTAGAACAGTACAAGTACTAGTACTAATACTACTAGTATGTACTATTTGTACTAGTACATACTACTAGTGCTAGTACTAGTAATACATGCTACTAGTAATACATTACTATTACCAATACTAGTACTACTAGTATGTATTAATAGTACTACTAATATGTACTACTATTAGTACTAGTACTACTATATACTAGTACTATTACTAAGTATTAGTAGTAGTGCCAGTACTAGTTGTACATACTATTAGTACTAGTAGTACATACTAGTAAGTACTACCAATATGTACTAGTACTAGTAGTTCTACTGAACTACTAGTATGTACTACTAGTATGTATTACTAGTACTAGTACTACTACTACGAGTATTAGTAGTACAAGTAGCACTACTAGTATTAATAGTACTATTAGTACATACTAGTAGTACTTGTACTACTAGTACTAGTACTAGTAGTCCATAGTAATCGTATATACTAGTAGTACGTACTAGTAGTACTTCGTATGGAATGCAATTTGGTGGCACTTCTTGAGCATTTTTTTGGGGGAACGTGGAGCAATTAGTAGGGTGCACATGCCGTCGCCATTGCGAGTAAAAAATCGGCAAGGCTTTCGTGCGTATCTCGGACGTTGAGTTGAGCGCGCACGGTGCGCACGTGCACTAAACATCGTACGAAGCGCAATTATGTGGAACTTATTGTGCACGTGTTTGAGGGAATGTGGGGCAAATAGTAGGGTGAATAACTGTCCACAATCCGCCACAATTGCGCCCGAAAAAACGACACGATTTTCGTGCAAACGGTACGCATTGAGTTGAGCGCACACGGTGTGCATGTGCACTAAACTTCGTTCGGAAGGCAATTTGGTGGAACACTTTGCGCACTTGTTTGGGGAACGTGGGGCAAAAAGTAGGGTGCACAATTGTGCACAAGCCTCCATAAATGCGCGCAACAAAACAGCAGGATTTTCGTGCAAATCGCACGCGTCGAGTTGAGCGCGCACGGTGGCATGTGCACTAAAATTCGTACGAAGGGGAATTTGGTATAACTTCTTGCGCACTTGTTAGTGAGAACGTGTGGCAAATAGTTGGGTGCACAATTGTGCTCAAGCCACCACAACTGCACGCAAAAAAAGTCACAGTTTTCATACAAATCGCACACATTGAGTATAGCTCGAGCAGTGCGCATGTGTACTAAACTTTATACATACGACAATTTGGTGTCACTTCTTGCTCACGTGTTTGGGGCAACGTGGGGAAAATAGTAGGGTGCACAATTGTGCACATGCAGCCACAATTGCTTGCAGAACAAATGGCACGGTTTTCATGAGAATCGCACGTGTTGAGTTGAGTGCGTGCACGCGCGGTGTGCATGTGCACTTTACTTCGTATGGAGGGCATTTTTGTGACGCTTCTTGCGCATGTGTTTTAGGGAACATGGGGCAAATAGTAGGGTGCACGATGGTGCACAACTTGCCAAAATTGCGAGCAAAAAATACCACGATTTTTGTGTGAATCGCACGCATTGAGTTGAGCTCGCGCGTTGCACATGTGGACTAAACTTCGTATGGGGGGCAATTTGGTGGCACTTATTACGCCTGTGTTTAGGGGAACATGGGGTAAATAGTAGGTTTCACAATTGTGCAGAAGCGGCCACAATTACGGCCAACAAAACGACACGGTTTTCGAGCGAATCGCACGTGTTCAGTTAAGCGCGTGGTGTGCATGTGCACTAAACGATGTGCGGAGGGCAATTTGGTGGCGCTTCTTGTGCACGTGTTTTTGGGAACGCGGGAAAAATAGAAAGGTGTATAATTGTGCCTAAGCCGCCACAATTGTGGGCAAAAAAAAGGCAAGGTTTTCGCCTGAAGCGCTCACATTTAGGTGCACGCGCAGGGTGCGCATGTGCAATAAATTTTCTCTGGAGGGCAATCTAGTGGTACTTCTTGCACACGTATTTTAGGGAATGTGGGGCAAATAGTAGGGTGCACAATTATGCACAAGCCGCCACAATTGCACGCCAAAACACAACACGTTTTTCTCGCAAATCGCACAAGTTGAGTTGAGAGCGCACAATGCGCATGTGCACTAAACTTCATACGGAGGGCAATTTGGTGACACTTCTTGCGCACATGTTTTGGTGAAAGTGGGGCAAATAGTAGAGCGCATAATTGTACCCAAGCCGCTACAACTGCTTGCAAAAAAGTGGCACAGTTTTCATGTGAATTGCACGCGTTGAGTTGAGTGTTAGTGGTGCGCATGTGCACCAAACTTCGTACGGAGGGCAATTTGGTGGCACTTCTCTTGCATGTGTTTGGTGCATCGTGGGCCAAATAGTCGGGTGCACAATGATTCAAGAGCTGCCACATTTGCTAGCAAAAAAATGGCATGGTTTTCGTGCGAATCACACGCATTGAGTTGAACGCACGCGTTATGCATGTGCACTAAACTTTGTACGGAAGGCAATTTGGTGGCAATTCTTGCTCACGTGCTTGAGGGAACAAGGGGCAAAACGTAGGGTGCACAATTGGGCACAAATCGCCACAATTGCACACAAAAAAATGCCACCTTTTTCGCGTGAATCACATGTGTTGAGTTGAGCGTGAGCGGTGTGCATGTGTACCAAACTTCATACAGAGGGCAATTTGGTGTTACTTCTGGCGCACTTGTTTGGGGAAACGTGAGGGAAATTGTAGTGTGCACAATTGTGTACAAATCGCCAAAATTGCGCGTAAGAAAACTGCATGGTTTTCGTGCAAATCGTACGCGTTGAGTTGATCACGTGTGGTGTGCATGTGCACTAAACTTCGTGTCGAGGAAACTTTGGTGGCACTTCTTGCGCACTTGTTTGGGGCAACGTGGGGCAATAAGTAGGGTGCACAATAGTGCAAAAGCTGCAAAAATTGCTCGCAAAGAAATGGCACGGTTTTCGCCCGAATCACACGAGTTGAGTCGAGCTTGCACGGTGCGCATGTGCACTAAGCTTTATACGGAAGGCAATTTGGTGGCTCTTCTTGCGCATGTGTTTGAGGGAACCCCATTCAATTCTCGATGGAAACAGAGTTTTACGGATTATCCCCAGAACTGGAGGATCATTTCGAGATCTTCTAGCATATTTGAGGGTTCAATGTGACTATTGTCACTTCGGCCAACACACAAGATGATACTTTACCACATTGGAGCTGCTTTTTGCAAAAAGATGAGGGGGATTATTCGTAAGAGGTCGGAGACGCGAAATATACGAGATCACAAACATAGATTGCTCTCGACTAAATACGAATTGAGACGAAAGCTTTATAAAGCCTCTTGTAAAGATCCCAATCTTCCTAGTGATATGCAGGAAAAACATCGCTATAAGTTGTCCAAGTTGCCAATAAATAGTTCATTTGCGCGAGTAAAAAACCGATGTATTTCCACAAGTCGCCCTCGTTCCGTATGTGAGTTCTTTCGCATACCCTGTATCGTTTTTTGTGGATTAGCATCTCGAGATCGTTTCATGGGCATATAGAAATCGTCTTGGTAGCCACCCACAAAACCAATAGAACAAAGGTGAGCTCTGCTGCTGACAAGGTAAGTAGGTCCATTACCAGCTACCGACCGGCTCTGGACCGAAAAAAAGACCCAACGGAGTAATCCCTGATCTCGGATTGGAGATGCTAGCGACGCAGTGCATTAGCACCCTTGTGTGTTGCTTTAGAGCCCGCAAAGAAAACGGAAGTGCTAGCGGCGCGTTAGTGCCCTTGCTTCTTGGCTCTCGAGCCTACACTTGCTGGCTTTTTGCTCTTGCTTTTCCAATGGTAGTAAGGTCTAACTATTGGCTGGGCTTTTTGCTTTTAGGTTAAGCAAAGAACTCTCAAACTTGTGCTTTGCAAGAGCAAAAATCCCTCAACAAGGACTGCTTCTATGTTGCTAAGTCTTATCAAAGCCCAAGTTTGAGAGGGTGGCTTTGCTAAGTCTTGTCAAAGCCCTCGTTCAAAGAAAAAGTAGAAGAGGGCTTTGACAAGACTTGGATACCACTGACAAAGCTCGTTGCCTACACTGCCTTCGACCACTATTCTCAATTTAGTAAGGTGGAGAACTGTTGTTCATTGGAGCGCCGAAGTGCAGAGGTTGTTCCCACCATTGAGGTCAGAGTGTGGGACTGAGCCTTCCAAATGATAAAGACCCAAAACTTCTTCGTTTCATTGATAGAACCAACGCAAATATCATATTAATTCTCTCTCGTCCAATAAGAGTTTTTTAGAGTGACTTGAAGAAATTCTCTCCATTCCAAAGCTGTGCAAGGTGGCCCCCCAGAACAAACCCCACCCCTCTTCCTCCCCTTATTAATGAACCCTCGCCCCACTTCCTATTAGTACTTAGTACTACTAATAATACTAAAAATAGTGCTAGTACTATTAGTAGTAATACTGGTATTAATACTTAGACTATTAGTATTAATACTTAGTATAATTAGTATTAATACTTAGTAGTACTAGCATTGGCAATACTAATTGAACTAGTACTTAGTAGTAGTACTCGCACTAGTAAAAGTAGTAGTACTACTAGTACTAGTAAAGGTATTAGTAATATTAGTAAGTACTACTAGTAGTACTTACTTGTAATAGTACTAGTAGTACTTACTAGTACTATTATTACTAATAGTATTTAGTATTAGTAATACTATTAGTACTAATAGTAGTACTACTAATACTATTAGTACTACTACTAGTGCTAATATTACTAGTAGTAGTACTACTAATACTATTAGCACTACGACTAGTACTAATATTACTAGTAGTAGTACTAATAGTATTAGTAGCACTATTATTAGTATTATAGTAATAGTAATACTACTAATAGTAGTACTATTAGTATACTATTTAGTACTATAATAATAATAGTACTATTATTTTTACTATTGTACTACTAGTAGTACTAAGTAATAGTACTAGTACTAATAGTACAACTACTTGTATAACTATTAATAATACTTAGTACTACTACTACTACTTATTACTCTTAGTACTACTACTTATTACTCTTAGTACTTATTACTCTTAGTACTTATTACTCTTAGTACTTCTACTACTTATTACTCTTAGTTGTATTAATACTACTAATAGTAGTAGTAGTATGTACATAGTAGTAGTATTAAGAGTATGTACATACTAGTAATACTACTAGTATGTACATACTAATAATACTACTAGTATGTACTACTACTACTACTACTATTGTTACTCTTATGCACTACTAGTATGTACTACTACTACTACTGTTATTAGTATGTACTACTAGTATGTACTACTACTACTACTACTGTTACTAGTATGTACAACTACTACAACTACTAGTACAACTAATATTAGTAGTACATACTACTAACAGTAGTACTACTAGTATATACTAGTACTACTTGTAGCATGTATGTACAACGTACTACTAGTACTAGTATATACTAGTAGTTGTACTGCTAGTAGTATGTACATACTAACAATACTGCTACATATTAGTATGTACATACTACTAGTAGTACAAGTACTACTAGTACTAGTATGTACATACTACTAGTAGTACAAGTACTACTAGTACTAGTATGTACATACTACTAGTAGTACAAGTACTACTAGTATTATTAGTAGTATGTACATAGTAGTCCTACTACTAGTACTAGGAGTACTACTACTACTACTAGTATGTACATACTATACTAGTATTAGTACTACTACTAGTAATATGTACATACTAGTATTAGTACTACTAGTAGTAGTACATATTGCATGACTACTAGCTATTTTTAAATTTGCAAAAAGTACCTCAAATATTTTTTTTCCTCATTTTATTCTTTATTTCCAAATAATTCCTCAATTTATTTTTCAAACGAATAATACCTCATTTTATTCTAATTTGCAAAAAGTACCTCAATTTATTTCTTTAGCGAAAAATACCTCTAATTATTTTTCTTTACCGAATTGTTTTTTTGTTTCAAAAAAATAACCTCAACTTATTTTTTCACTGAAAAATACCACAAATTATTTTTTTATACCTCATTTTATTTTTTATTACGAAGAAGCCACCTTAATTTATTTTTCTAATGCAATATACCTCAGTTTATTTTAATTACCAAAAAGTAGCAATTTATTTTTTACCAAAAAAAGCCTCACATTATTTTTTCTTACGTCATTTTATTTTTTATTGCCAAAACATGCCTAGATTTATTTTTCTTACTAAAAAAATATCAAACTAGTTTTCTTTACCCTATTTTATTTTTTCTAATTACAATAGAGTACCTAAATTTATTTATTTTTACCTAAAAGCACCTCTGTTTATTTTAATTTCCGAAGAGTACCTCGAAATATTTTTTCAACCAATTACCTCAAATTACGTTTCTTTGCCATATTTAATTATTATTTTTAGCGAAAAGTACCTCAATTTATTTTTAAAAAGAAAAATATCTCAATTTATTTTAATTTTCAAGATTTACCTCGATTTATTATTTGACCATCAAATTATTTTTCCTTACCCCAATTTAATTTGTATTTAACAAAAAATACACCAAAATATATATTTTAAGCTATTTTTTTTTTCTTACATAAAATACCTCAACCGATTTTCAACTAATTTGCCAAACGTACCTCAATTTATTTATTTTAGCAGAAAACGCCTCAAATTTTTTTCTTTACCTCATTTTTATTTTTTACTTCAATAAAAAACCTCAACTTATTTTTTTACCAAATAATACCACAAATTATTTTTCATTACCTCATTTTATGTTTTATTGCAAAAAAGTACCTCAATATTGCAATTATTCAAGCGAAAAAATACCTCACCAAAAAGTATCTCAATTTATTTTTTATCAAAAAATACCGTAAATTATATTTTCTTACCTCATTTTTTTTTATTACAAAAAAGAGCACACCAATTGATGTTTTTCATAACAATTGCATGAATTTATTTTTTTTTTTTCCTCATCCAAATAATTCCTCAATTTAATTTTCAAATGATTCATACCACATTTTATTCTAATTTGCAAAATTACTGCAATTTATTTCTTTAGCGAAAAATGCCTCTAATTATTTTTCTTTACCTAATTGTTTTTTTATTTCAAAAAACCTCAACATATTTTTTTACGGAAAAATACCACAAATTATTTTTCTATAGCTCATTTACTTTTTTTTACAAAGAGGCCACCACCATTTATTTTTCAAACAAAAAATACCTCAGTTTATTTTTAAATACCAAAAAGTAGCAATTTATTTTTTACCAAAAAAAACCTCACAGTATTTTTTCTTACGTCATTTTATTTTTTATTACCAAAACGCACCTCCATTTTTTTTTTTACTAAAATAATATCAAATTATTTTTCTTTACCTCATTTTATTTTTTCTTACCAAAAAATAACTCAAATTATTTTTCCTTACCTCATTTTTCTTTTTCGGTAACCAAAAAGTACCATAGTTTACTATAATTACAATAGAGTACCTCAATTTATTTATTTTTTACCTAAAAGCACCTCAATTTATTTTAATTAACGATGAGTACCTCGAATTCGTTTTTTAACCAAATACCTCAAATTACTTTTCCTTACCATATTTAATTATTATTTTTAACGAAAATTAGCTCAATTTATTTAAAAAAAAAAGTAAAATATCTCAGTTTATTTTAATTCCCAACATTTACCTCAATTTATTATTTGACCATCAAATTATTTTTCCTTACCCCATTTCATTTTTTATTACAATTAGGCACCTCTATTTTTTTTTAACAAAAAATATATCGAAATATTTTTTTTTAACTTAATTCTATTTTTTATTTCCAAAAACACCTCAACCGATATTCAATTGATTTGCCAAACGTACCTCAATTTATTTATGTTAGCATAAAACAACTCAATTTTTTTTTCTTTACTTCATTTTTATTTTTTATTTCAATAAATAACCTCAACTTATTTCTTACCAAATAATAGCATAAAGTATTTTTCATTACCTCAAATTATTTTTTATTACCTCATATGTACGAGTAGCACATATGTACACATGTGTACTAGTAGTACATATCACATATGTACTAGTACTACTAGTATGTACTATTAGTAGTAGTACGTACTACTAGTATTAGTACTACTGGTTGTAGTACTAGTATTAATAGTAGTAGTACTAGTATGTACTACTAGTACTAATAGTATGTACTATTAGTATGTACTGGTACATATTAGTACTAGTACATGTGTTTTAGTAGTACGTACTACTAGTAGTAGTACATACTAGTAGTATATACTAGTAGTACTAGTACTACTACTACTAGTACTACTAGTACTACTAGTATGAACTATTAGTACTAGTATTACTACTATTGGTACTATTAGTATGAACTATTAGTACTAGTACTACTGGTACTACTAGTATGAACTATTAGTACGAGTACTACTGGTACTACTAGTATGAACTATTAGTACTACTACTCGTACTAGTATTAGTACCTCTACTACTTGTACTACTAGTATGTACTACTAATACTAGTACATTCTACTAGTAGTACGTACTACTAGTACTAGTAGTAATAATACTACAATGTACTAATTGTACGTACTACTAGTATGTATTACTAGTGCTTTTAGTACTAGTACTACTACTACTAGTACTACTATTATTTATTTTTAGTACTACTAATACTAGTAGTACATTCTACTAGTACTAGTATGTACTCTTAGCACGTACTACTTGTACTAGTTCTACTAGTAGTACATACTACTAGTTGTACTATTGGTATGTACTATGTAGTACTCGTATATACTTATATGTACTTTGTAGTACTAGTATGTACTAGTACTACATATTAGAATGTAGTACTACTAGTAAAAGTACTAGTAAATACTACTAATACTAAGACTAGTACATATTTCATGTAGTTGTAGTACTAGTAGTATATACTACTACTAGTACTAGTACATATGTAGCAGTACTAGTACATACTACATATTTATTAGTATTACGTACTACCGATGTACTAGTACAACAGACTAGTTGTACAACTAGTACTACTAGTAGTAGTAGTATGTACTAATACTAATAGTACGTACTACTAGTATTAGTATGTAGTACTAGTACTAGTACGTACTACTACTACTTGTACAAGTATGTAGTACTAGTATTAATACGTACTACTACTACTTGTACAAGTATGTACTACTAGTACTAGTACTAGTACATACTACTAGTACTAGTATAAGTACATATGTACACATGTACTGTAGTACGGATGTACACATGTACTAACAATACATGTATGTACTACTAGTACATATGTACTATGTACTACTAGTATATGTACTATTTACTACAAATAGTACGTATGTACTAGAAGTACATATACATGTGTATATGTGTATTAGTACATAGGTGTACAAGTCTAGTAGTACAACTAGTACTCGTAGTAGCACTATGTACTATGTACTACTAGTAAATATGTATTACAAGTACATACTAGTAGGAGTTGTACTACATATTACTACTGGTTCTTATATATGAAGTACTACTAGTACATACATATGTATGTACTAATAATACATATGTATGTAGTACATAGCACTACTACTACATATGTATTTAGTACATAGCACTACTAGTATTAGTAGTACTACTAGTAGTACATATGTACTATATAGTACCGCTAGTAGTACTATTCAATACTACTACTACATATGTAGTACTATTACATATGTACACGTACTACATATGTAGTAGTAGTATTGAATAGTACTACTAGTGGTACTATGTGGTACATATGTACTACATATATACCACATAGTACCACTAGTAGTACTTTGCAGTACTACTACAACATATGTAGTACATGTACCTATGTAATAATACTACATATATATTACTACGTAGTAGTACTAGTAGTAGTATATATGTACTATTATGTATGTTCTAGTAGCACATAGATATCTACTACTAGTACATATGTACTAGTAGTACTAGCAGTACTAGTACACATGTACTACTTATACTAGTAGTATTACTAGTAGTACATACTAGTAGTACTAGATGTACTTGTAGTACCAGCAGTACCAGTACTAGTACATATGTCTAGTACTTATTGTATTACTTGTAGTACATATTAGTAATAGTAGTCGTACATACTACTAGTATGTACTACATATGTAATAGTATTACATATGTACTACTGGTAGTACTACGTAGTACTCTCAGTAGTAGTACTATGTTTTACTATTACAACATAGTATTAAGTACATTTTAGTACAGGTACATGTACATATGTAGTAGTATGTACTTGTAGTACTACGTAGTACTCTCAGTAGTAGTACAATGTTTTACTATTACAACATAGTACTAAGTACATTTTACTACAGGAAGATGTACATATGTAGTAGTATGTACTTGTAGTACTAGTCGTACATATTAGTAATAGTATGTATGAACTACTATATATGTACAAATAGTACATATGTATGCTCTACTAATGCAGTAGTACTAGTAGTACTAGTACTAGTAGTACTAATACTAGTATATGTGTACTACTACTACTAGTAGTATTACAAGTAGCACATGCTAGTAGTACTCGTGGTACGTGCTACTATTATGTACTACTAATACTACTAATATGTACTACTAGTACTACTATTATATACTACTAGTACTACTATTATGTACTACTAATATGTACTACTAGTACTACTAGTAGAACTAGTAGTACTACTAGTACATAGTAGTACTACTAGTACATAGTAGTACTAATAGTCCTACTAGTATGTACTTTGTAGTACTAGTATGTATTAGTACAACATACTAAAATGTAGTACGACTCGTAGTAGTAGTGCTAGTAGTATATACTACAAGTAGTAGTACTAGTACAAATGTACTAGTATTAGTAGTACTAGTTGTACGTACTACTAGTAGATGTACATTTGTAGTAGTAGTACTAGTACAAATGTACTAGTATTAGTAGTACTAATAGTACGTACTACTAGTAGATGTACATATGTAGTAATATGTACTAGGAGTACTAGTAGTACTTACTACTAGTACTACTAGTATGTACAACTAGAGAGCTAGTAGTCTAAGTAGTACATAGTACTAATAGTACTACTAGTAGTACTACTAGTAGTACTACTAGCAGTACTACTAGGAGTACTACTAACAGTACTACTAGCATGTACTATGTAATTCTAGTATGTCTGGTACTAAATACTAGAATGTAGTACTACTCGTAGTAGTACTAGTACATACTACTAGTAGTAGCACTAGTACCTATGTACTAGTAGTAGTAGTACATGTAGTATGTACTACTACTAGTATTAGTACATACTACATATGTATCAGTATTACATACTAGTAGTACTAATACTACTACATACTCGTATATAGTACTATTAGTCGTACTAGTAATACATACTAGTACTACATAAGTACTAGTACATATTTATTAGTGCATATTAGTACTACTAGTAATCGTAGTACTACATCGAGTATGTATATACTATTAGAACTCGTACTAGTAGTACATACTTGTACATACTACGAATCTACATAGTACTACATATGTACATAGTACATGCATGTACATATGTACTTATATTAGTTGTTTAAGTACCCATACAGTCCGCACTGATGTCTATAACTAATAGTACTACTAAGTACTATTACTAGTAGTCGTACTTAGAAGTAATAGTACTACCATAATACTATTAGTAGTATTACTATTATTAGTACTTAGTAGTAATAGTATTTCTAAGCTGTGCAAGGTGGAGTAGTTTTGGGTTATGCAGAACGTACTACGAGTATGTACTCATAGTAAATACTAGTAGTACATACTAGTTCATACTAGTAGTACTACTGGTATGTTCTAGTATTTACTACTAGTACTAATACTAGTAGTACATACTAGTAGTACATACCTGTAGTACTTGTACATAACCGTAGTACTTGTATTACTTGTAATAATAGTACTTGTACTACTAGTACTTGTAGTACAAGTACTGGTACTACAAGTACTAATACTAGTAGTATAAGTATTAGTACTAACAGTACTACAATTACTAGTACTAGTAGTGCTAGTACTAGTAGTACTACATTGTATATATGTACTACGTAGTATTAGTAGTACATCTACATATGTGTACATATGTACTACGTAGTATTAGTTGTACATCTACATATGTGTACTAGTAATAGTAGTACTATGTATTATAAACTACTAGTAGTACTACTAGTACATATGTACTACATAATACATTCTAGTGCAAGTAGTACTACTACTAGTAGTACATATGTACTACATAATGCTACTAGTAGTACATATGTACAACATAGTACTACTAGTAGTAGTACTATTATATATGTAGTACTACTAACTAGTACTACATAGTACTACTAATAGTACGATTACATATGTAGTACTACGACATTGTCCTACTAACTAGTACTACATAGTACTACGTACAGAATACTACTAGTAGTACTATTTGCTACTAGTAGATGTACATTTGTAGTAGTATGTACTAGTATTTTTAGTAGTACATACTAGTAGTAGTATGTATGTACTACTATGTATGTACTAGTAGTACTTATGTATGCACTACTAGTACATATGGACTAGTAGTACTAGCAGTACTAGTATTAGTACATATAGACTACTAGTACTAGTAGTACTAGTATTACTAGTAGTACATACTAGTATGTACTAGTATGTACATAGTACTACTAGTAGCAGTATGTACTACTAGTAGATGTACAAATGTAGTAGTTTGTACTAGTTGTACAAGTAGTACATACTATTAGTACTACTAGTATGTACAACTAGGGAGCTAGTAGCATAAGTAGTACATAGTAGTACTACAAGTATGTAATCCTTGTAGTACTACAAGTATGTACTATGTAGTACTAGTATGTCTAGTACTACATACTAGAATGTAATACTACTCGTAGTAGTACTAGTACATACTACTAGTAGTACCACTAGTACCTATGTACTAGTAGTAGTAGTACATGTAGTATGTACTACTATTAGTACTAGTACTAGTACATAGCACTAGTACCTATGTACTAGTAGTAGTAGTACATGTAGTATGTACTACTATTAGTACTAGTACTAGTACATACTACATATGTATCAGTATTACATACTTGTAATACTAGTACTACTACATACTCGTATGTAATACTACTAGTCATACTAGTAATACATACTAGTAATACATAAGTACTAGTACATATTTATTAGTGCATATTGGTAGTACTAGTACATAGTACTAGTACTACTAGTAATCGTAGTACTACATCGACTATGTACATACTACTAGAACTAGTACTAGTAGTACATACTTATACATACTACGAATCTACATAGTACTACATATGTACATAGTACTTGCATGTTCATATGTACATATATTAGTTGTTTCAGTACCCATACAGTCCGCACTGATGTCTATAACTAATAGTACTACTAAGTACTATTATAAATAGTTGTACTTAGTAGTAATAGTACTACCATAATACTATTAGTAGTACTATTATTATTAATACTTAGTAGTAACAGTATTTCTAAGCTGTGCAAGGTGGAGTAGTTTAGGGTTATGTAGAATGTACTACGAGCATGTACTACTAGTAAATACTAGTAGTACATACTAATTCATATTAGTAGGACAAGTATGTACTATTGGTATGTTCTAGTATTTACAACTAGTACTAATACTAGTAGTACATACTAGTAGTACATACCAGTAGTATTTGTACTACTAGTAATAATAGTAATTGTACTACTAGTACTTGTAGTACTAATAGTAGTACAAGTACTAGTACTACAATTACTAATACTAGTAGTATAAGTACTAGTACTAGTAGTACTACAGTTACTAGTACTAGTAGTACTACAGTTACTAGTACTAGTAGTGTTAGTACTAGTAGTACTACATTGTACATATGTACTACGTAGTATTAGTAGTACATCTACATATGTGTACTAGTAATAGTAGTACTATGTATTATAAACTACTAGTACATATGTACTACATAATACATTCTAGTGCAAGTAGTAGTACTACTACTAGTACATACTAGTTGTACATACTAGTAGTGCATACCACTAGTACATACTAGTACTAGTAGTAAGTGTACTTGTAGTACTAATAGTACTATTAGTACTAGTTCTATACTAATAGTAGCAGTAGTACTAGTAGTCCTACTACTAACAGTACGTATTACGAGTACTAGTACTGCTAGTATTAATAGTATGTACTACTAGTACTAGTACGTACTACTAGTATTATGTACTACTAATACTAATAGTACATATTACTTATATTAATAGTACTAGTACTAGTACCCGTACTACTAGTACGTAGTACTAGTAATAGTACCCGTACTATTAGTACTAGTACCCGTACTACTAGTACGTAGTATTAGTACTAGTATTACTAATAGTACATACTAGTAGTACATACTAGCAGAACATAGATGTTGTCTATACTAATAGTACATACTAGTAGTACATACTAGCAGTACATAGATGTTGTCTATACTAATAGTACATACTAGTCGTACATGGTTGTAGTATGTACTACTAGTAGTACAAACTAGTAGTACATATGAGTACTAGTATTAGTATTAGTACGTACTACTACTACTAGTATGTACTACAAGTTCTTGTACGTACTACTAGTCTTAGTAGTAGTAGTAGTAGTACTGTTAGTACTACTAGTATCGATAGTAGCAGTACTATTAGTAGTAGGACTACTAATACATACTACTAGTAGTAGGACTACTAGTACTACTACTAGTTTTATTAGTCCTACTACTAGTAGACGTACTACTTGTAGTAGGACTACTAGTACTACTAGTAGTAGTACTATTAGTACTACTAGTAGTAATACTATTAGTACTACTAGTAGTAATACTATTAGTACTATTAGTACTAGTACGAGTAATACAAATAGTTCTCTTACTAGTAGTATGTTTTACTAGTACTAGTATTACTAGTATGTACTACTAGTACTAGCACATACTACTAATAGTATGTACTACTAGTACTAATAGTACTAGTAGTACTAATAGTACTAGTACTAGTATTTACTAGTACTAGTACTCATACTACTAGTACGTCTTACTAGTATGTACTACTAGTACTAATACTAGTGCTAGTATTATAAATAATACATACTACTAGTACTAGTAATAGTATGTACTAGTAGTACTTATACTAGCACTAGTAGTAGTTGTACAAGTATGTACTAGTACTAATACTTCTCATAGTACATACTAGTAGTACAGTACTAGTACAGTACTACTAGTATAATTAGTACATAAAAATATGTAGTACTACTAATACGTACTAGTAGTAGTACTTATTACTAGTAGTAGTACATACTAGTATGTACTACTACTAGTACGTACTAGCAGTAGTACGTACTAGTATGTACTACTACAACTAGTACTAGTACAGTACTACTATTAGTACGTATTAGTACTAGTACTAGTTGTAGTAGTATATACTAGTATGTACTACTACTAGTACGTACTAGTAGTAGTACATACTAGTATGTACTAATAGTAGTACGTACTAGTAGTAGTACATACTAGTATGTACTAATAGTAGTACGTACTACTAGTACAACTAGTACTAGTACAATACTACTATTAGTACGTATTAGTACTAGTATTAGTTGTAGTAGTACAAACTAGTATGTACTACTACTAATACGTACAAGTAGTAGTACATACTAGTATGTACTAGTAGTAGTACATACTACTAGTCGAACGTACTTGTAGTACTAATAGTAGTACTAGTACTACTAGTAGTAGTACTAGTATGTACTACTAGTAGTAGTACTAGTATGTACTACTAGTAGTAGTACTAGTATGTACTACTAGTACTTACTATGAGTAGTACAAACTAGTACTACTAGTAGTAATACTAGTAAGTACAAGTAATATGTACTACTTATATGTACTTCTAGTATGTACTTCTAGTACTAGTGCTACTAGTACTAGTAGTACTAGTACTTGTATGTACATACTACTAGTACTACTTGTAGTACTAATAGTATGTACGAGTAGTAGTAGTACTACTACTGGTAGTAGTACTAGCTTGTAGTAATACTAGTATGTACATATTACTAGTACAACTAGTAGTAGTACTACTAGTATGTACTAGTAGTAGTACTACTAATATTAGTACTTCTTGTATACAATATGTACTTGTAATAGTACTACTACTAGTAGTAGTACTCCTAGCATGTACTAGTAGTTGTACTACTAGTAGTACGTACATACTTGTAGTAATGTAATACTACTTATAGTATTAATAGTATGTACTAGTATTATTTGTAGTAATCATACATACTAGTATGTACGAGTAGTATGATTACTTACTAATATGTACTACTACTACATATGTACTACTAGTACTACTACATAATACAGTACTAGTACTACTAGTATGTACTAATTGTGCTACCAGTAGTACTACTAGTACTGCTAGTATTACTAGTACTACTAGTATTTCTAATACTATATACAAAGATATAGTACTAGTACGTACTATATATGTACTAGTTCTACTACTAGTGGAGTAGTACTACATTCTAGTATGTAGTACTACTAGTACATACTAGGACAATTACTCTTACATACTTGTACTACATAGTACATACTAGTACTACATAATACATACTAATACTAGTACATACTAGTACTTATACTAATATGTACTATGTAGTACTAGTATGTACTTTGAATACTAATACAAATGTACTAGTAGTGCATACATATGTACTACTAGTACATGCATCGTAGTACATACGTACTACTACTAATATGTACTTCTAATACTACTAAGACTACATAATACATACATATGTATACATATGTACTAGTAGTAGTACATATGTAGTACATATGTACACATATGTATGTACTATGTAGTACGTCTATGTACTACGTACTACTAGTAGTACATGTATGTACTACTAGTACAAATGTACATGTACATAGTATATATGTACTATGTACTACTAGTAGTACATGTATATATGTACTACCTAGTACATACTAGTACTAGTGGTACTACTAGTAGTACTACATATGTACTACATATACATGTACTAGTAGTACATACATATGTAGTACTAGTAGTACATATGTATGTAGTACAAGTAGTACATATGTACTACATAGTACTACTAGTAGTATTATGTAGTAGCACTACTACGTATGTAGTACACGTATATATGTAGTAGTATTACATATGTTCTACTACATACTACTACTAGTAGCAGTTCTATGTAGTATTAATACTACATAGTAGTATGTATAGTAGTACCGGTAGTACATACTAGTAGTAGTATGTATATACTACTATGTATGTATTAGTAGTACATATGTATGAACTATTGGTACATATATACTAGTACTACTAGTGCATATGTACTACTATATCTAATAAGAGTATTAGTACATACTAGTAGTATGTACTACTAGTACTACTAATAGTACTAGTAGTATTGCTAGTAGTACATACTACTAGTAGTACAACTAGTATGTACTATCTAGTACTAGTATGTACTAGTACTATATATTAGAATCTAGTACTACTCATAGTAGTACTAGGACATACAATTAGTAGTAGTACTAGTACATATGTACTAGTAGTAGTAGTACAAGTAGTATGTATTAGTACTAGTACTAGTACATAGTACATATGTACTAGTACTACATACTAGTAGTATATACTAGTACTGCACAACGTCGGTTCATATTACATGACCCTAAACGGCTCAAGGTCAGTCCATACCGCATGACTTAATACTGCCCAGCCTCGGTTCATACTGCATGACCCTAAAGTGCTCAAGCTCGAGCCATACTGGATGACCCTAAACTGCTCAAGCTCGGTCGGTACTGCATGACCCTAAAAATCTCTGCCTTAGTGTAGACACTCCATTTTTCAATTGGCACATTTCATGATCTTCTAGATAGTGACCTGAGAGAGCCCATAGGACCATATTGTTTCAGTACCCATACTGTCAGCACTGTTGTCTATAAGTAATAATACTACTAAGAACTATTACTAGTAATAGTACTTAGTAGTAATAGTATTATTATAATAGTATTAGTAGTACTACTATCATTAGTACATAGTTGTAATAGTACTACTAAGCTGCACAAGGCGGCCCCCAAGAACAAACCCAACCCCTTTTCCTCCCTTTAATGAAAGACCCTCGCCCCACTTCCTATTAGTACTTAGTATTACTAATAGTACTAGAAATAGTACTAGTACTTAGTACTACTAATAGTACTAGAAATACTTAGTACTTGAAATATTAGAAATACTTAGTACTAGAAATACTTAGTTAAAGAAATAACTAGTACTTGAAATACTAGAAATACGTTGTATTAGAAATACTTTGTACTAGAAATACTTAGTAGTAGAAATACTTAGTGTTAGAAATACTACTAGTAGAAATACTTATTAATAGAAATACTTACTAGTAGAAATACTAGTACTAGAAATACTTACTAGTAGTACAAGAAATACTTACTAGTACTTAGTACTAGAAATAGTACTACTAATAGTACTAGAAATACTTAACACTACTAATAGTACTAGTATTACTATTAAGTAGTACTAATATTACTATTAAGTAGTACTAATAGTATTAGTAGTACTATTCTTAATACTAATAGTAATAGTAGTACTACTAATAGTAGTACTATTACTAGACTATTTAGTACTATAATAATAATACCACTTACTATTACTATTGTACTACTAGTAGTATAAAGTATTAGTACTAGTACTAATGGTACTACTACTAGTATTACTACTGATAAAACTTTATATTAATAATAGTAGTAATAATAGTATAGTAGTATACTAGTATTAGTAGTAATAATACTACTAGTACTAATAATACTACTAATAGTATTAGTACTACTATTAGTAGTAGTGCTACTAATAGTTGTATTAGTACTACTAAGTACTAGTAGTACTAATACTACTACTAATACTACTAGTAATAGTATTATTATTAATATTAGTACTACTACTACTACTTATTACTCTTCGTAGTACTATTACTATTAATAGTTATACAACTAATAATATAGTAGTAATAGTATAATAATAGTAGAAGTTCTAGTACTGGTAGTAGTATAATAATAGTAGTAGTACTAGTACTGCATAGTAGTAAGTTGTACTATTATACTAGAAGTACTTAGTACTAATACTAGTACTATTATTAGTATTACTATAAATAGTAGTAGTAGTAGTTATTACACTAATATTAGTACTACTAGTACAACTAATATTAATAGTACAAGTAGTATTAGTAGTAGTAGTACTAGTATTATTAATATTACTAGTAATACTAGTAGTATTACTAATACTACTACTATTACTTACACTAATAGTAGTAGTAATTAGTAGTAGTACTAGTACTAATGTTACTATTAGTACTAGTGCTAATAATAGTAGTAATACTATTACTACTATTAGTAGTAGTGCGAGTAATAGTACTACTTATTACTAATATTACTAGTAGTAGTAGTAGTACTTATAATACTAGTTAGTACTACTACTAGTAGTAATAGTAGTACTATTACTATTATTATTAGTATTAGTACTAGTAGTAGTAATAGTATTAGTAATATTGTAATAGTACTTGTAGTACTCGTAGTAATAGTAGTACTAATAGTAGTCATAGTACAACTATAATAGTACTACTACTAATACAACTATTAATAATACTTAGTACTAATAATAGTAGTAATAGTAGTATAGTAGTATCGGTAGTAATAATACTACTAGTATTAATAATACTACTAATAATATTAGTAGTAGTACTGCTAATAGTAGTATTAGTACTACTAAGTACTAATAATACTTATACTAGTATTAAAACTACTAGTAATAGTACTATTACTAATATTAGTACTACTACTACTACTTATTACTCTTAGTAGTACTAATACTACTAATAGTACTACTAATAATAGATATACTACTAATAGTGGTAGTAGTATGTACATACTTAGTAGTAGTAGTAGTATGTACATACTTAGTAGTAGTAGTAGTAGTAGTATGTACATACTAGTAGTAGTACTACTAGTAGTATGTACATACTTAGTATAGTACTAGTAGTATGTACATACTAGTACTAGTAGTAGTACACGTAGTATGTACATACTAGTACTAGTAGTAGTACACGTAGTATGTACATACTAGTACTAGTAGTAGTACACGTAATATGTACATACTAGTACTAGTAGTAGTACACGTAGTATGTACATACTACTAGTATTACTAGTTTGTACTACTACTACTAGTAGTAGGAGTACTCATAGTATGTACATACTACTAGTACTATTATATGTACTATTACTACTACTGCTACTAGTACAACTAGTACTAATGTACATACTATTAGCAGTAGTATTATTAGTATATTCTAGTACTAGTAGTAATACGTGCATACAATGTACTACTAATAGTAGTAGTACTACTACTACTAGTGCATATTAGTCGTAGTATGTACTACAACTAATATTAGTACTTACAACGAATATGTAGTACTAGTAGTACAAGTACATATGTACTAGTAGTACAAGTACAAGTACATACTGAGCTGTTTAGGGTCATGCAATATGGATCGAGGTTGAGCAGTTTAGGGTCTGTCAGTATGGACCGAGGCTGAGCAGTTTTGGGTCAAGCATTATGGATGAGGCTGACTAGTTTAGGGTCATGCAGTATGGACTGAGCCTGAGCAGTTTAGGGCCATGCGGTATGAATTGAGCCTAAGTAGTTTAGGGTAATGAAATATAGACCGAGCCCGAGCAGTTTAGGGTCATGCAGTAAGAATCGAGACTGACAAATTTATTGTCATTCAGTACGGACAGAGCCTGAGCAGTTTTGGGTCATGCAGTATGGATCGAGGCTGAGCAGTTTTGGGTCATGCAGTATGGACCGTGCAGTATGGGCCGAGTTTCAACTGTTTATGGTCATGCAATATGAACCGAGGCTGAGCAGTTTTGGGTCAGGTAGTATGGATCGAGGCTGAGCAGTTTACGATCATGCAGTATGGACTGAGCCTGAGTAGTTTAGAGTCATGCAGTATGAACCGAGGCTGAGCTGTTTAGGGTCATGCAAAATGGATCGAGCTTGAGCAGTTTAGGGTCACTCAGTATGGACCGAGGCTGAGCAGTTTAGCGTCATGCATTATAGACGAAGCTGAGCAGTTTACGGTCTTACAGTATGGACTAAGGCTGAGCAATTTTGGGTCAGGCACTATTGATTGAGGCTGAGCAATTTAGGGTCAGCCAGTATGGTTCGAGCCTAAACAGTTTAGGGTCCTACAGTATGGATCGAGGCTGAACAGTTTAGGATCATGCATTATGGACTGAGCTTGGGTAGTTAATGGCCATGCATTGTGGACCGAGGCTTAGCAAATTAGGGTCATGCATTTTTTACTAAGGCTGAGCAGTTTATAGTCACACAGTATGAACTGGGACTGAGTAGCTTAAGGTCATGCAATATGGAACGAGGTTGAGGAGTTTAGGGTCTTGTACTATGGACCTAGGCTGAGCAGTGTAGGGTCATGAAGTTTGTACTGAGGCTGAGCAGATTATGGTCATGCAGTATGTATAGCTCAGCCTCGGTCTATATGACATGACTGTAAACTGATCAGCCTCGTTCTAAACTGCATGGCCATAAATTGCTCAGCCTCGGTCCATACTGCATGACCCTAAACTGCTCATACTCGGCCCATAATGCCCGACCCGAACTTCTCAGCCTCAGTCCATACTGCATGACCCTAAACTGCGCAACCTCAATCCATAATGCGTGACCCTAACTTGCTAAGCCTCGGTCCACACTACATGACCATAACTACTCAGCCTCGGTTCATGCTTCACGACCATAAACTGCTCAGTCTCAGTTCATACTGCATAACCTTAAGCATCTCAGCCTCAATCCACATTGCATGACCGTAAACTGCTCAGCCTCAGTCTAGAGTGCGTGACACTAAACTGCGTGACCCTAAACTGCCCAAACTCTTTCCATACTGCATGACCCTAAACCACTTTGCCTCGTTTCATACTGAATAACCCTAAATAGCTAAGACTCGTACCATATGGAAAAACCATAGACTGCACATCGTCGGTCCATACTGCATGACCCTAAACTGCTCAGTATTACATGTGTATAAATGTAGTACTACTACATACTAGTACATGTGTAAGATGTACTAGTAGTACATATGTGCACTAGTACATATATACATATGTATTAGTAATACATGTGTACATATGTACTAGTCATACAAGTACATATGTACGAGTATGTACTATTAGTACATGTATATTATGTACTAGTGCATGTACTACTAGTACATACTAGTACGCATGTAGTATGTGCTACTAGTACATATGTGTACAAATGTACTAATAGTACATGTACTAGTACATAGTACATATGTACTAATAGTACATGTACTAGTACATAGTACATATGTACTAATAGTACATGTACTAGTACATAGTACATATGTACTAATAGTACATGTATTAGTACATAGTACATATGTACACATGTATAAATGTACTAATACATATGTAGTACATATGTACACATCTACTAGTAGTAAATCTAAACACATGTGTATGCACATGTATTTACTACTAGTACATATGTACTAGTAGTATTACTACTACTAGTATGTAAATACTACTCCTAGTAGTGGTACATATTTAGTAGTATGTACTAGTAATAATAGTAGTACCAATAATACATACTAGTAGTAGTATGTATGTACTAGTAGTACATATGTATGCACTACTAGTACATATGTTCTAGTACTACATAATGCACACGTGTAGTACGTACTATTAGTATGTACTACTAGTACATATGTATTAGTACTAGTACTACATAGTACATACTATTAGTACAGACTACTAGTACTACGAGTATGTACTACATGTACTAGTACTAGTAATACTTGTTGTACAACTAGTAGTACATACTTCACGTAGTACTACTAGTATGTACTATGTAGTACTAGTATGTACTAGTACTACATACTAGAACGTAGTAGTACAAGTACATACGACTAATAGTAGTGCTGGTCGATATGTAGTATGCAATAGTACTTGTAGTAGTACATACTACTAATACTACTACTAGTGCATACTATTAGTACTACTACTCGTACTACATACAAGTATCTATTACTAGTATAACTAGTAGTATTACTTGTAGTAGTACTACTAATAGTACTACATACTTGTACTACTAGTACTACATATGTACTAATATTAGTAGTTCATTTGTACTGGTAGTAGTAGTAATACTACTCGTATGCACATACTACTACTAGTAGTATAAACTAAGAGTACTGCTACTACAAGTACATACTACATACCAGTAGTACTTGTACTAGATGTACAAGTAGTACATACTATTAGTACTTGTACTAGTACTAGATGTACTAGCAGTACTAGTATTAATAATTCTAGTATGTACTACTAGTAGTACGTACTACTACTCGTAGTACTAGCTGTACTAGTAATACTAGTAGTAGTACTATTAGTATGTACTACTAGTGCTAATAGACGTACTACTAGCACTAGTAGTATATACTAGTAGTATTAGAACTAGCACTACTAGTATGTACTACAAGTACTAGTACTAATACTATTACTAGTACTAATATACTATTACATACTAATAGTACTAGTATTAATACTATTACTAGTATTAATACTACTAATAATACATGCTAGTAGTACATACTACTAGTACATACTAATATGACTACTACTAATTCTAGTAGTATAAGTAGTACATACTACTATGTACTACTAGTACTAGTTCTTTTAGTATGTACTATTAGTAGTACTAGTATTAGTACTTCTAGTATGTACTACTAGTAGTACTAAAACTAGTACTTCTAGTATGTACTACTAGTACTACTAGTATGTACTACTAGTAGTACTAAAACTAGTACTACTAGTATGTACTACTAGTACTACTAGTATGTACTACTAGTAGTACTAAAACTAGTACTACTAGTATGTACTACTAGTACTACTAAAACTAGTACTACTAGTATGTACTACTAGTACTACTAGTATGTACTACTAGTAATACTAGTATGTACTACTAGTATGTACTACTAGTAGTACTAGATGTACTAGTAGCACTAGTACTAGTACTACTAATATGTACTCTAGTACTAGTACTAGTACTACTAGTAGTACTAGTAGTACATACTACTAGTACATATTAGTATTACTACTACTAGTACTAGAAGTTTTAGTAGTACATACTAGTACTACTAGTACTAGAAGTTTTAGTAGTACATACTAGTACTACTAGTACATGCTACATGTACATGCTACTAGTACATATTATTAGTACATACCAGTACTTCTACTACAAGTTCTAACAACTACTAGTACTAGTAGTACTAATACTAGAACAACTCTTGTACTACTACTATTAGTAGTAGTACATACTAGTAGCTAGTAGTACATACTAGTAGTACATACAGGTAGTTCTAATACTACTAGTAATACTAATAATAGTACGTACTACTAGTACTAGTACAAGTACTAATAATTGTACTAGTATGTACTACTAGTATGTACTAGTAGTAGATACTAATTCTAGTACTACTAATAGTACAAACTAGTAGTTTTAATACTAGTATTTGTACTACTAGTAGTACTAATACTACTAGTCCGTACTACTAGCACTCGTACTACTAGTACTCGTACTACTACTACTATCACAATTAGTAATGCTCTTAGTAGTAGTCCTATTAATAGTAGTATTATTAGTATTACTGCTACTAGTATTACTTAGTACTACTAAGTAGTAGTACTACTAGCACTTGCAGTATACTACTAGTACTAATAATAATACTAGTAATATTTATATTATCTGTACTAATAATTCTAGTAATGTTGATAGTAATAATACTACTGTACTACTAATATTAGTACTAGTAGTAAAACTACTATTAGTATTACTACTTGCTAGTAGTACTACTAGTACATATTAGTACTACAACTATTAGTACAACTAGTAGTACATACTACTACTAATATTACTAGTAGTATATACTAGTAGTACATACTAGTAGTACATACTAGTATGCACTACAACTTGCAGTACTACTACAAGTAGTACGTATTAGTACTTCTACAACTAGTATATACTAGTATATACCAGTACTAGTAGTACATACTAGTAGTCTTAGTAGTACATACTAATATGTACTACTAGTACTAGTACATACTAGTACTAACAACTACTAGTTGTACTAGTTCTATTTTGACTAGTAGAACCTACTAGTAGTACTAGTAGTACATACTAGTATGTACTATAATGTAAATCTAGTACTAATAGTAGTAGTACTAGTATGTACTACTAGTTTTAGTACTACTAGTACATACTAATACTAGTAGTAGTACTACTAGTATGTACTAGTAAATTAGTACTACTAGAATGTACTAGTGATACTAGTAGTACTAATACTTGTAATGTAGTACAAGTAGAATGTACTACTAGTACTAGTACTTGTGGTACATACCAATAGCACATACTAGTACTAGTAATACTAGTCCTTGTACTAGTAGTACTAGTTTTACTTGGAGCACTAGGAGTACTAGTATGTACTAGTAGTACATACTAGTAGTACTAGTTTTACTTGGAGCACTAGGAGTACTAGTATATACTAGTAGTACATACTAGTAGTACTAGTACTTGTAGTGCTAGTTCTATTAGTAATACTAGTAGTACATACTAGTACTACTACTACTACTACTACTTTTAGAAGTACTTACTAGTAGTAGTAGTGCTACTAGAAGTACTTACTAGTAGTATATACTAGTAGTGCATACTACTAGTACATACTAGTAGTATATACTAGAAGTACTTACTAGTGGTACATATTAATAGTACATACTAGTAGTACGTACTACTAATAGTATGTACTAGTAGTACTACTAATAGTACGTACTAGTACATATGTACTAGTAGTACTTGTATTAGTACGTACTAGTACATATGTACTACTAGTAATACTTGTATTATTAGTACGTACTAGTAGTAGTAGTATTAACACAACTAATACGTACTATTAGTATGTACTACTAGTATGTACTACTAGTATGTACTACTAGTAGTACTAGTATTAGTACAACTACTAGTAGGTCATACTAGTGGTACATAATAGTCTTTACTACGAGTATGTACTACTAGTAGTACTAGTACTAATACTATATACTAGTATGTACTACTTGAACTAATAGTAGTAGTATGTACTACTAGTACTAGTACTAGTTGTAGTAGTACTTGTATGTGCTAGAAGTACTAGTATTACTAATAGTATATATTAGTAATTCTAGTAGTGCATACTAGTATGTACTGCTAGTTTTAGTAGTATTAGTACTAGTACAACTGGCACTACTAGTCTACTAGTAGTAGTATTAGTACTACTTGTGTATTACTAGTAGTACAAGTACAACTACTACTAGTACATAGTAGTATGTAATAGTATTATGTACAACTAGAACTAGTAGTAGTAATAGTAGTATTATGTACTAGTAGTATGTACTATCAGTACTAGTATGTACTTGTAGTATGTACTACCAGTACTAGTTTGTACAGTAGTATGTACTACTAGTACTAGTATTACTAGCGGTACATACTTGTCGTACTAGTAGTACTTACTAGTATGTACTACTAGTACTACTAGTACTACTAGTATGTACTACTTGTAGTAGTACTAGTACTAGTAGTACATACTAGTATGTACTACTAATAGTTGTTGTAGTAGTAAGTACTAGTACTTCTAGTACTAGTAGTAGAAGTAGTTGTACTAGTAGTAATAATACTACTACTAGTACCACTAGTTGTACTAGAAGTAGTACTACTACTATTAGTACCAGTAGTTGTACTAGTAGTAGTACTACTACTACTACCAGTACTACCAGTATGTACAACTAGTCATAGTATGCACAACTACTACTAGTACTTACTACGTCTACTAGTACTTATACTAATAGTAGTAGTGCTAGTATTAGTAGTAGTAGTACTAGTACTAGTAAGTAGTAGTAGTACTAATATGTACTAGTAGAATGTACCACTAGTATGTACTACTAGTGCTACTAGCATGTACTACTCATATGTATTATTAGTACATATTTACAAGCGTACATATGTACGTATGTACATATTAATACATATGTACCCATGTACTACTTGTACTACTTAGTACTAATTCTAAGTACTACTAAAACTTATTATTACTACTAAGTATTAATAATAGTATTATTAGTATTAGTACTAAATTTGTATTATTACTAAGTTGTATACTGCTTAAAGTAGTACTAATAGTAGTACTACTATTATTAGTAGTAGTAGTACTTGTAATATAACTAGTAGTACTACTAGCATGTACTACTAGTACGTACTACTAGTACTACTTGCACTAGCTGTACTAGTAGTAGTATTAATAGTACATACTACTAGTTGTACTAGTACTAGTACTAGTAATACATACTAGTAGTACATACTACTATGTACTATTAGTATTAGTATGTAGTACTACTACTAGCACTAGTGCTAGTATGTACTAGTAGCACTAGTATGTTCTAGTACTTATGCACCACTAGTATTAGTACATATGTAGTACTAGTACATAGTAGTAATACTATAACTATGATTACTAGTACTACAATTAGTATGTGCAACTAGTAGTACTACTATTTCTCCTAGTACCATGTACTCTGTACTACTAGTAATACTAGTACTATGTAATACTAGTTCAACAAATAGTACATACTAGTTGTACTAGTTGTACATAATAGTATTACTAGTAGTACCTGCTAGTACTGTTTAGACTACTAGTACATATGTACTAGTAGTGCATACATATGTACTACTAATACACACATAGAATATACGTACTACTATCAGTATGTACTACAATACATACTACTACATATGTACATTTACTAGTAGTACATACTACTAGTAGTAGTAGTACTATGTACATAGTACTATATAGTAGTAGTAAGTAATTTATGTAGTAGTACATTTGTTGTACTACTAAATATGTACGTATACTACATATGTAGTAGTACTACTACATAGTATTACTAGTGGTTGAAGTACATGCTTGTAGTATGTACTACTAGTTGTACATACTAGTATAAGTACTTGTACTAGTACGTACTACTACCACTAGACTACTACTAGTATGTACTACTAGTATTAGTACTATTAAGTATTACTACTACTAGTATGTACTACTAGTAGTTGTACGTACTACTACTGCTAATACGAACTACTAGTACTAGTACGTACTAGTACTGATACGTACTACTATTAGTATGTACTAGTACTAGTAGTAATAATACGCACTCTTAGTACTATAAGTATGTACTACTAGTAGTACTACTAGTATGTACTATTAGTACTAGTAGTAGTAGTATTAGTTCTAGTACTACTAGTATGTACTACGAGTACTAGTACGTACTACTAGTACTAGTAGTAGTAGTACTAGTAGGTATTAGTACTATGTACCACTAGTATGTACTACTAGTACTAATAGTAGTACTCTTAGTATGTACCACTAGTATGTACTACTAGCACATTTAGTAGTAGAACTATTAGGACTACTAGTACTGTTAGTACTAGTACATGTACATATGTACACATGTACTTATAGTACATGTGTGTACTATGTACATATATATATGTACACATGTACATGTGGTAGATATATGTACTATGTACATATGTAGTATGTACTACTAGTACTACTAGTAAATAATAATATGTACTACAAGTACTAGTATGTAGTACATACTAGTAGTAGTATTATGTAGTAATATTGCTAGTATGTACATATTAGTACTACTACTAGTACTAGTACTGCTTGCACTAGTAGTATGTACATTCTACTAGTACAACTACTAGTATGTACTAGTAGTAATAGTACTACTACTAATAGTAGTACTCCTAATGTGCAGTATGTACTTGTACTAGTAGTACTAGTTGTACATACTAGTACATATGTAGTAGTATGTAGTAGTAGTACATACTAGTAGTAGTATGTATGTACTACTATGTATGTACTAAAAGTACATATATATGAACTATTAGTACATATGTACTAGTAGTACTAGTACATATGTACTACTAGTACTAGAAGTACTAATAGTACATAATAGTAGTATGTACTACTACTACATACTAGCAGTATGTACTATTAGGACTACTATTGGTACTAGTAGTACATACTACTAGTAGACAACTAATATGTACTATGTAGTACTAGTATGTACTATGAAGTACTAATATGTACTTGTACTACATACTAGAATCTAATACTATTCGTAGTAATACTAATACATACTACTACTAGTAGTACTAGTACAAATGTACTAATAGTAGTACAAATGTACTAGTAGTATTACAAGTAATATGTACTACTACTAATACTGGTACATACTACATATGTACTAGAACTAGATACGAATAATATGTTCTAGTACTGTACATCGTCGGTCCATACTAGAAATACTTAGTACTACTAGTATTATTAGTAGTAGTTCTATTAATACTAGAAATACTTAGTACTAGAAATACTTAGTCCTTGAAATACTAGAAATACTTATTACTAGAAATACTTTGTGCTAGGAATACTTCGTACTAGAAATACTTAGTATTAGAAATACTTAGTACTAGAAATACAACTATTAGAAATACTTACTAATAGAAATACTTACCAGTAGAAATACTAGTACTAGAAATACTTACTGTAGTACTAGAAATACTTACTAGTACTTAGTACTAGAAATATTTAGTGCTAGAAATAGTACTAAAAATAGTACTACTAATAGTACTAGTATTACTATTAAGTAGTACTAATATTACTAATAGTAATTCAAATTGTATTAGTAGTACTATTATTAATACTAAAAGTAATAGTAGTACTAATAATAGTAGTACTATTACTAGACTATTTAGTACTATAATAACAATACCACTATTACTATTGCTATTGTACTACTAGTAGTACTAAGTTGTACTACTAGTAATACTAAGTATTAGTACTAGTACTAATAGTACTACTACTAGTATTACTACTAATAATACTTTGTACTAGTAATAATAGTAATAGTAGGAATAGTAGTAATAGTACTACTTGTACTAATAATACTACTAATATTATTAGTACTACTATTAGTAGTAGTGTTACTAGTAGTTGTATTAATACTACTAAGTAGTAGTAGTACTAATACTAGTATTAATACTACTAGTGATAGCACTATTTCTAATATTAGTACTACTACTACTACTACTTATTACTCTTCGTAGTACTAATACTACTAATAGTTATACTACTAATAATATAGTAGTAATAGTATACTAATAGTAGTAGTACTAGTACTGGTAGTATTAATACTACTAATTGTAGTATTAATACTAATATTAGTACGGCATAATAGTAAGTACTATTATTAGTAATAATAGTACTATTATACTAGAAGCACTTAGTACTAATACTAGTATTATTATTAGTATTACTATTAGAAGTAGTAGTAGTAGTTATTTTACTAATATTAGTACGGCATAATAGTAAGTACTATTATTAGTAATAATAGTACTATTATACTAGAAGCACTTAGTACTAATACTAGTATTATTATTAGTATTACTATTAGAAGTAGTAGTAGTAGTTATTTTACTAATATTAGTACTACTAGTACAACTAATATTAATAGCACAAGTAGTATTAGTAGTTGTAGTACTAGTATTATTAGTATTACTAGTAATACAAGTAGTACTACTAACACTACTACTATTACTTACACTAATAGTAGTAGTAATTAGTAGTAGTACAAGTACTAATACTACTATTAGTACTAGTGCTAATAATAGTAGTAATACTATTACTACTGTTAGTAGTAGTGCAAGTAATAGTACTACTTACTACTAATATTACTAGTAGTAATATTATTACTATTACACTATTACACTAGTATGTTTTAGTAGTATGTACTACTAATAGTTGTACTATTATATACTAATAGTACTAGTACTAGTACTATTTTAAGTAAATACTAGTAGTACTTGTTGTACATACTAGTAGTACAGAATAGTATGTACTACTAGTACTAGTAGTCGTAGTACTAGTATTTACTACTAGTACTACTAGTATATACTACAGTATGTGCTAGTAGTACAAACTAGTACTACTACTAGTATTAGTATGTACTAGTATTAGTACATACTAGTAGTACTAGTAGTACATACCAGTAACACATACCAGTACTACTAGCAGTACATACTAGTAGTACTAGTAGTACATACTAGTAGTACATACTAGTAGTATATACTAGTAGTACTAGTACTTGAACTATTAGTACTTCTAGTACTAGTAGTATACACTAGTAGTTTGTACTAGTAGTAGTAGTAGTACTAGTATGTACTACTAGTACTTACACTACTAATACATACAAATATTATTAGTAGTAGTTCTAGTATGTACTAGTAGTATTAGTACTATTAGTAGTACATACTACTAGTACTTGCACTACTAATAGTAGTACGTACTACTAGTACTTGCACTACTAATACAAACAAGTACTAGTAAAACTAGTATGTACTGCTAGTACTTGCACTACTAATACATATAAGTACTTGTAGTAGCAGTACTAGTATGTAATAGTAGTACCTGTACTAATACTTGTAGTATGTAGTAGTACAAACTAGTAGCACAGTATTACTAATACTAGCACTTGTACCAGAACAACTAGTAGTCTATACTAGTATGTAGGACTAGCACTAGTAGTAATAATACTACTATGTACTACTAGTATGTACTAATACATATGTGTACTACTTCTACTAGTACTACTAGTAGTACAAACTACTAGTACATACTACTACTACTAGTACTAATACATACTAGTAGTACTAGTAGTACAAACTAGTAGAACTAGTAGTACATACTAATATGCACTACTAGTACTAGTACTAGTACATACTAGTAGAATGTACTACTAAAATGCACTACTAGTTCTACTACTAATTGTACTAGTACAACTACTAGTAGTTTATACTAGTAGTATTAGTAGTATATACTAGTAGTACATACTAGTAGTATATATTAGTAGTACATACTAGTATGTACTACTAGTACTAGTGGAGTAACAGTAGTAGTTCTAGTTTGTACTAGCAGTACTTGTACTAGTGCATACTAGTAATACAGACTAGTATTAGTACTACTAGTACAAGTAATACATAGTAGTATGTACTACTATTACGTACTATTAGTTGTACTTGAACAAGTACAACTAGTACAAGTACTAGTACAAAATAGTATGTACTACTATTATGTTCTAATAGTTGTACTTGAAAACGTACAACTAGTACAAGTACTAGTACTAGTAGTAGTACTGCTTGTACTATTAAAAGTATGTACTACTAGTATGTACTACTAGTTGTATGTACTACAAATATGTACTGCTAGTACTAGTACGTACTACTAGTCTGTACTACAAATATGTACTGCTAGTCCAAGTACGTACGACTAGTATTAATACGTACTACCAGTACTAGTACTAGTATGTACTACTAGTACTAGTGCTAGTACTATTATTAATAATAGTACTACTAGTACTAGTAGTAGAGCTAGTACTACTACTTGTACTAGTACTATTACTAATAATAGTACTACCAGTACTAATAGTAGTACTAGTACTACTACCTGTACTAGTACTATTATTTGTAATAGTATTAGTACTACTACTTTTACTAATACTAGTACTACTAATACTATTACTACTACTACTAGTACTAGAAATAGTACTAGTAGTACTAGTACTAGTGCTACTAGAATGTAGTACTAGTAATACTAGTACATACTGGTAGTACTAGAATGTACTAGTACTACTAATACTAGTAGTACATACTACTAGTACATATTAATACTACTACTACTAGTACTACTACTATTAGTACTAGTAGTACTAGTACTAGTTGTACACACTAGTAGTATATACTACTAGTACATACTAGTAGTATTACTAGTACTAGTAGTACTAGGAGTACTTGTACTACTACTAGTACTAGTACTACCAGTATGTACTACTACTAGTACACACAACTACTGCTTCTAGTAATACATACTAGTAGTACTAGTACTGCTAGCAGTACTATACTAGCACTTGAAGTATTGGTACATTTTTGTAGTATTAGTACATTCTAGTAGTACTAGTGCAAGTAGTAGTACTAGTACTAGTAATGCATACTAGTATTATAGTAATACATACTAGTACTAGTACTACTAATAGTAGTACAAGTAGTACTTGTACTATTAGAATGTACTAATACTAGCAGTAGTACATATTAGTGCTACTACTGCTACTACTAGTAGTACTAGTACTATTAAAAGTAGTACTAGAAGTACTAGTCATAGTACTAGTAGTACAAGTACTAATAGTACTAGTCATAGTACAAGTAGTACTAGTACTAGAAGTACTTTTACTCATAGTACTACTACATACTAGTACATACTATTACATATTAGTAATACATACTAGTAGCACATACTCGTCCGTACTAGTAGTACTAGTACATACTAGTAGTATTAATACTACTAGTACATACTAGTAGTTCTAATACATGCTAGTAGTACGTACGAGTAGTACTACATACTAGTACGTACTAGTAGTACTACTAGTAGTACTACTAGTATATACTATAGTACATACCAGTATATACTATAATACATACGATTATGTACTAGTATATATTAGTACGTACTAGTAATACATACTAGTACTACTATTAGCACATACTAGTAGTACATTCTACTTGTACATACTAGTAATATTACTAGTAGTACATACTACTAGTACATACTAGTAGTACTACTAGTAGCACATACTACTAGCACATATTAGTACTAAATGCTAATATTACAAACTAGTAATACATATTAGTACATACTAGTAGTATATACTTGTACATTCTACTAGTACATACTTGTACATACTACTAGTACCTACTAGTAGTACGTACTAGTTCATACTATTAGTACATACTAGTAGTCCATACTAGTGGTATATACGAGTATGTACTAGTACATATTAATTCAAACTAATACATACTAGTAGTACATACTAGTATGTACAAGTACATACTAATACATACTAGTTTAATCTAATACATATTAGTATGAACAACTAGTATGTACTACTAGCATACTACATACTAGTAGTACAAACTACAAGTAGAACATATTTTTAGTAAGTACCACTAGTACTGGGAATACTAGTTCTAGTAGTACTTGTACTAATTGTACGTACTACTAGTAGTAGTAGACACTAATTGTACTTTTACTATTAATAGTACTAGTACTAGTACTACTTGTACGTACTACGATGATGTTCTACTAGAAGTACTAGTACTAGTATGTACTATTAGTACATACAAGTAGTACATACTAGTAGTACTTGCAGTAATAGTACTACTGACAGTACATACTAGTGGTTGTAGTAGTATTAATACAACTACTAGTACTACTAATAGTCCTAATATAACTAGTACTTCTAATATGTACTAGTGCGAGTACTACTTGTACTAGTACTACTAGTAGTATTAGTAGTGCTAGTACTAGTACTAGTATTAGTTGCACTAGTAGTACTAGTAGTAATTTTAGTAGTAATCCTAGTAGTACAAGTAGTATATACTAAAAGTACGTACTAGTAGTAGTACTACTAGTAGTACATACTAGTAGTAGTACTACTTATAGTACATACTAGTAGTAGTACTACTAGTAGTACATACTAATATGTACTACTATTATTTGTAGTAATAGTACTAATATGTACTAGTAGTATGTACTAGTAGTAGTAAATACTAGCAGTACTAGTAGCACATACTAGTAGTACTAGTACTAGCACTAGTAATGTACTAATAGTAGCATGTACTACTAGTATTAGTACTACATATTAGTAGTATTAGTACTAGTACTTGTACTAGTAATACTAGTAGTACTAATACTAGTACAACTACTACCAGTACAAGCATGGACTAGTAGTATTAGTACTAGTACTTGTACTAGTAATACTAGTAGTACTAATACTAGTACAACTACTACCAGTACAAGCATGGACTAGTAGTACTAGTACAAGTACATACTAGTACAACTATTACCAGTATAGGTATGTACTAGTACAAGTACTACTACTACATACTATTATTAGTACTAGTTTGTACTACTAGTATATATTAGTAGTACATACTCGTAGTACTAGTAGTACGTACTAGTAGTAAAAACTAGAACTAGTACTAGTACTATCAGTACTAGTAGTACATAAAACTAGAACTAGTACTAGTACTATCAGTACTAGTAGTACATAAAACTAGAACTAGTACTAGTACTATCAGTACTAGTAGTACATGCTAGTATGTACAACTAGTAGCACATACCAGTATTGATAGTACATACTGGTACTAGTACTACTAGTATGTACTACTAAGTACAGTAGTACTACTACTAGTAGTATATATTACTAGTAATACATACTACTAGTAGTATTAGTAGTAGTACATACTAGTATGTACTAGTAGTACATATTACTAGTAATACATACTACTAGTAGTAGAAGTAATACTACTACTAGAACTAGTATGTACTAGTAGTATGTACAACTAAAATGTATTGCTACTAGAATGTACTACTACTTCAAGTACTACTACTAGTACTGGTATGTACTAATAGTTGTGTGTACAACTAGAATGTACTACTAGTACAAGTACTACTAGTAGTAGATACTAGAAGTACTAGTAGTACATACTAGTATGTACTACTAGCGCTAGTAGTAGTTGTACATACTAGTATGTACTACTAGTACTAGTAGTAGTTTGTAGTAGTATGTACTAGTAATATATACAAATAGCACTAGTTGTAGTAGTACTAGTATGAACTGGTAGTACTAGTACTAGCACATACTCGTAGTACATACTAATAGTACTACTAGTAGTATTAGTAGTGCTTAGTAGTATGTACTATTGTAGTAATAAAACAAGTATTACTTGTACTACAAGTACAAATACTAGTACTAGTACTACTAGTTTGTACTGCTAGTACTAGTACTAGTCATACATTACTAATACTAGCACTAGTCTACTAGTACGTACTACTTGAACTACTAGTATATACTACAAGTATGTACTAATAGTAGTACTAGTATTAGTACTATGTGTACTAGTATATATTAGTAGTGCAAGTACTAGTAGTACATACTAGTTCTACTATAACTAGTACTAGTACAACTTTTTCTAATAGCACTAGTACTAGTAGTACATACTACTAATATATACTAGTAGTACATACTAATACTACTACTAGTACTAGAAATACTAGGAGTACTAGTAGTACTAGTACTACTAGTACATACTACTACACTACTACTACTCGTACTAGTAGTACATACAAGTTGTACATACTAGTATGTACTACTAGTATTAGTACTTGTGCTAGTACTAGTACGTACTACTACTAGTACTAGTACTTGTATGTACTTGTAGTATGTACTACTAGTACTACAAGTATGTACTACTAGTATTATCAGGACTAATACTACTAGTACATATAATAAAACTATAACTATTACAAGTAGTACATACTACCAGTACAAGTAGTACTACGGGCATGTACTAGTAGTATGTACTTGTACTAGCACTACTAATACATACTAATACTAGTACTGGTTTGTATTACTAGTACATACTAAAAGTCCATACTATTCGTACTAGTAGTACATACTAGTACTAGTACTACTAATACTAGTTGTGCGTACTAGTAGTCCATACTAGTGTGTACTACTAGTATGTACTAATACTTCTAGTACGTAATAGTATAACCACTACTAATACAAGTAGTACATACTACTAGTACATATTAACATATTAGTAGTACGTAATAGTATGTACTACTAGTATGCACTACTAGTACTACTATTAGTACTACTATTAGTACTGCTATTAGTACTTGTAGTAGTCGTAGTAGTAGTTGTATGTACTACTAGTACAAGTCTTAGTAGTACTAATATGTACTAGTGATTCTAGTACTAGTGTTACTAGTAGTACATAGTAGCAATACTTGCAGGGCATTCTAGTAGTACATACTATTATGTAGTACTTGCATTAGTAGTAGTAGTACTAGTATGTACTACTAGGACAACTAGTACTACTTGTATGTACTACTAGTTGTAATAGTAGTACATGCACTAGTCTACAAGCACTACTAGTAGTACACTAGTAGTACTAATTGTATTAGTACTACAAATATGTACTGCTAGTATTACTAGGACTAGTACTACTAATACATACTAGTACAATTACTACTAGTTCATGTAGTACATACTACCAGAACAAGTAGTACTACGAGCATGTACTAGTAGTATGTACTAGTACAATCACTATTAATACATATTAGTACTTGTACTAGTTTGTATTACTAGTACATACTAGAAGTCCATACTTTTAATACTAGTAGCACATACTAGTACTAGTAGCGCATATTAGTAGTCCATACTGGTACTAGTACTAGTAGTGCATACTAGTATGTACTACTAGTATGTACTAGTAGTACTAGTACTAGTAGTGCATACTAGTATGTACTACTAGTATGTACTAGTAGTACTAGTACTTTTAGTATGTACTAGTATAACCACTACTAGTACAAGTAGTACATACTACTAGTACATACGACTACTACTACTAGTACTAACAGTACAAACTACTAATAGTACGAGTACTACTACTACTAGTACGTACTAGTATATGCTATTAGTACTTGTAGTAATCGTAGTAGTTGTTGTATGTACTACTAGTACTAGTTGTAGTAGTACTAGTATGTACTAGTACTAGTATTACTAGTAGTATATACTAGCAGTACTTGTAGTTCATAGTAGTAGTACATACTATTATGTACAACTTGTACTACTAGTAGTAGTACTAATATGTACTACTAGTACAACTAGTACTACTGGTATGTACTATTAGGTGTAGTAGCAGTACTAGCACTAGTCTACAAGCACTACTAGGAGTACACTAATAGTACTAATAGTATTAGTACTACTACTAGTAGTACATACTTGTAGTATTAGTACATACTACTAGTCTGTACTGCTAGTACTAGTACGTACTACTAGTAGTTCATTACTAGTACTAGCACTAGTCTACTAGTACGTACTACTTGAACTACTAGTATATACTACAAGTATGTTCTAATAGTAGTATTAGTATTAGTACTATGTGTACTAGTATATATTAATAGTGCAAGTACGAGTAGTACATACGAGTTCTACTATAACTAGTACTAGTACAACTTTTTCTAATAGCACTAGTACTAGTAGTACATACTAGTAATATATACTAGTAGTACATACTAATACTACTACTAGTACTAGAAATACTAGGAGTACTAGTAGTACTAGTACTACTAGTACATACTACTACTACTACTACTACTCGTACTAGTAGTACATACAAGTTGTACATACTAGTATGTACTACTAGTATTAGTACTTGTGCTAGTACTAGTACGTACTACTACTAGTACTAGTACTTGTATGTACTTGTAGTATGTACTACTAGTACTACAAGTATGTACTACTAGTATTATCAGGACTAATACTACTAGTACATATAATAAAACTATAACTATTACAAGTAGTACATACTACCAGTACAAGTAGTACTACGGGCATGTACTAGTAGTATGTACTTGTACTAGCACTACTAATACATACTAATACTAGTACTGGTTTGTATTACTAGTACATACTAAAAGTCCATACTATTCGTACTAGTAGTACATACTAGTACTACTACTACTAATACTAGTTGTGCGTACTAATAGTCCATACTAGTGTGTACTACTAGTATGTACTAATACTTCTAGTACGTAATAGTATAACCACTACTAATACAAGTAGTACATACTACTAGTACATATTAACATATTAGTAGTACGTAATAGTATGTACTACTAGTATGCACTACTAGCACTACTATTAGTACTACTATTAGTACTACTAGTACTACTATTAGTACTACTATTAGTACTTGTAGTAGTCGTAGTAGTAGTTGTATGTACTACTAGTACAAGTCTTAGTAGTACTAATATGTACTAGTGGTACTAGTACTAGTATTACTAGTAGTACATAGTAGCAATACTTGCAGGGCATTCTAGTAGTACATACTATTATGTAGTACTTGCACTAGTAGTAGTAGTACTAGTATGTACTACTAGGACAACTAGTACTACTTGTATGTACTACTAGTTGTAGTAGTAGTACAAGCACTAGTCTACAAGCACTACTTGTAGTACTAATTGTATTAGTACTACAAATATGTACTGCTAGTATTACTAGGACTAGTTTTACTAATACATACTAGTACAATTACTACTAGTTCATGTAGCACATACTACTAGTACAAGTAGTACTACGAGCATGTACTAGTAGTATGTACTAGTACAATCACCACTAATACATACTAGTACTAGTACTAGTTTGTATTACTAGTACATACTAGAAGTCCGTACTTTTAATACTAGTAGTACATACTAGTACTAGTAGTGCATATTAGTAGTCCATACTGGTACTAGTACTAGTAGTGCATACTAGTAGTCCATACTAGTATGTACTAGTAGTACTAGTACTTCTAGTACGTACTAGTATAATCACTACTAGAACAAGTAGGACATACTACTAGTACATACTACTACTACTATTACTACTAGTAGTACTAACAGTACAAACTACTAATAGTACTAGTACTACTACTAGTAGTACGTACTAGTATATGCTATTAGTACTTGTAATAGTCGTAGTAGTAGTTGTATGTACTACTAGTACTAGTTGTAGTAGTACTAGTATGTACTAGTAGTACTAGTACTAGTATTACTAGTAGTATATACTAGCAGTACTTGTAGTGCATAGTAATAGTACATACTATTATTACAACTTGTACTACTAGTAGTAGTACTAGTATGTACTACTAGTACAACTAGTACTACTGGTATTTACAACTAGTTGTAGTAGCAGTACTAGCACTAGTCTACAAGCACTACTAGTAGTACACTAATAGTACTAATAGTATTAGTACTACTACTAGCAGTACATACAATTATGTACAACTGGTACTACTAGTAGTAGTAGTATGTAATAACTGTTTGTACTACTACTAATAGTACATACTTGTAGTATTAGTAGTACATACAAGTATGTACAACTGGTACTACTAGTAGAAGTAGTATGTATTAATTGTTTGTACTACTAGTACTAGTAGTAGTTGTACTAATACGTACTAGTAAAATTAGTACTAGTACTAGTAGTACATATTAGTAGTACTAGTATTACATACTAGTATTAGTAGTACATACCAGTAGTACTAATAGTACATACTAGTAGTATTAGTAGTACACACTAGTAGTACATATTAGTATGTACTAGTAGTAGTAGTAGAAGTAGTAGTATGTATTAGTAGTAGTAGTATTATGTACTACTAGTACTAATAGTAGTAGTAGTATGTACTACTAGTTTTAGTACTACTACTAGTAGTATATACTACGACTACTAGTACAAGTAGTACATACTAGTCTTTACTACTAGTATTACTACTACAAGTAGTACGTACTACTCGTACTTACTAGTACTACTACTACTACTAGTGTTAGTAGTACATACAGTAGTACTAGTATTAGTATTACTAGTACTACTGGTAATACCAGTACTTTTACTACTAGTATGTACTACTTATAGTACTAGTATTGGTATTTACTACTAGTACATACTAATAGTACATACTTATAGTATTAGGTGTACATATTAGTTGTGCATACTACTAGTACATACTAGTACTACATACTAGTAGTACTAGTAGTACGACTACTGCTACTAGTACTGCTACTAATACATACTAGTAGTTCTAATAGTACTACTACTACTAGCAGTACTTGTAGCACAGTAGCACTATTACTAGTAGTACTATAATTGTACTAGTACTAATACTGCTAGTACCACTAGTATGTACTACTAGTACTAGTGCTACTAGTAGTAGTAGCACTAGTACTAGTACTAGTACTAGTAGTACTAGTCATAGTAGCACATACTACTAGTAGTGCATACTACTAGTATGTACTAATATGTACTACTAGTATTATTAGTGTGTACAACTAGTAGTTGTACTAGTACTAGTTCTAGTACTAATAGTACATACTAGTAGTACTAGCAGTATGTACTACTAGTATGTGCTACTAGTGTACTGGTAGTATGTACTACTAGTACGTGCTACTAGTGTACTAGTAGTATGTACTACTAGTACTACTAGTAGTACATACTATGTACTACTAGTACTACTAGTAGTACATACTACTAGTACTAGTACTTGTTCTAGTGCTATGGATATCCAACAGTCGGTTTACTTGGTGAGCCTTCCGATAGATGGGATTATTATGTTGCTTATGGCAGTCCCAAACCTAAACCTTCTGAATCTATTGTTCCTACTAGATGGGATGATAAGAAATATGCTGTGGATAAATATGATACGACTTCTGAATGTATGGCTTTTAACCCTCATAGTTCTTGTTATGTCAGTAATTTTCCCCCTTTGCATGATTATGAGAAAATACAAGAACATGAAAAGCATGTGTGGAAAATTAAAAACCCTAGTACCAGAGATCCTTCTGGTACATTAAAAATAGTTTCCCCAGCTGAAGCAAGTCTTAATTGACAAGCTGAAAATGCAAATTCTCAAAACTTAGCATTGCTGAGAATTGAAAAAAAACAAAACACTATGTCTTCTCAGTTACTGGGTTTAGCAGGCATAATTCTTCAATTGAAAGAAAAGATACAAACATTGCAAGAGGAGTTACTTTAGATTCTTCATCTTATTAGAGACATTCATACATAATCGTATTTGCTGACACAGAAAGGAAAGGAAAAAGCATTCTTGGATAAGCACTTGCAAAGTCTAGAGAAAGACTTACGGATGAAATCTCATTATGCCCAACCTCCATACCAGTCTTCTCCTCACCAGTCTCAATTTCAACCTTTAACAGGTAATCCTTATATCCCAAGTTACCCAACCTTGAGGTATCCTAATCCATTTCCTCCCACACGAACACTTTACCCACCTACGGGCATGGTACCTCCTATAAATTTTGGTTTTCAATCTTTAAGTTCTTTTGATGAGGAAAGGCGTTTCCCAGACGAAATATTTTTCCCTCAGCTAAGGAAAAAGCCAAATATTTCTGTCCCAAGTACTTCTCAAAAACCTGAACCTAAACCTTCTGGTGTAGATACTTAGCCCATGTATACTCAATCTCCTCCTGTTACACAACCTTTATCTAACCAACCTCTACCAATTACAACTCCCAAAAATGAAACCCATATGTTTCAGTTATCTGATACAGAATCTGATGTCATTGCTTCTTCTGTTCCTCCACAAAGCCTTACTTTCCCCATAACCTTTACATGACATGAGTACATTTCTAAAAAACCTTACTAAGCACCTGAGTTAAATCTCCAGACATAAACCCAATCTTCCGACTCTTTGACATAATCCTCTGACTCCACAAGTACCCTAGACTCTTCTTCTTCTTTTTCTCCAGTTGATAAACCCCACCAGATCAACCTCTTGATCCAGACCCAAACCCTTTTATAGAAGAAGAACCTAGACCTCCTGATCACCAACTTCACGCTACATATGGAGATTCATCTAAAGGATTTACCATTGATGACATCCATCCTTCCAAATGGAATGATAGATTTCGGGAAATACAAGGATGGATGTATGCAGAAATGCTTAATTTTGCAAATACTTTGGCAAGTACAATTGCAAAAGTCTTGGTTAGACTTAGAGGACGATTGTTAATTGGTATATCAGTCTTGGAGAATATCGCCAAACGCAATTACGTGGTTGTCAATCCATTGTTGAATTCCTGAATTTTCTGGTTGCAAAATTCACAAGCCCGATTAAACATAAATAGATTACAGCTCGTGAAGAATTCTTCCAACTTAAGTGTTGTTCTTTTAAGCGGCAAGATCTTGAAAAACACTTTTCTGAAATGAATAAGCTCTACCTCAAAATAAATGGAATTGATAATGTAAACTTGAAACAGTTTTATCTAGAATCTATTCCCCTGACTCTTGGTAAAGATTCTACAAAGACCATGGAAAATCAGGGATTGACGGTTCAAAATGTTAGTTTTGGTGAGATATATCAGTTTGTCCTCCATGCTTTGGAACAATTATGTAACCAAGTAGAATTTGTCAAACAGATGGAGAAAAATAAGCACCTTCTTGGCAAATCTTGTGACAAACCCCATCTCGAGATTAAGTGTGATACTGAAAAATTATGTGCTTGTCCCTCTTTTGGAAAAAAGAAGAAGGTTGACCACAAACGGAAAAATAAAAAATTTAAAAGGTTTAAATACATTTGCAGATCAAGATTCCGACGAAATCGAAAAAAAGGAGATCGTTGCTATGTCTGTGGAAAAAAGGGGCACTGTGCAAAAAATTGTCCAAACCGGAAAAAGAAGAAAAAGATTATAAATCTTTTGTCTCAAGTCTTGGAAGAAAATGTTGATGATGATTTGGAATCTCTATTTTCGTTAGATGATGAACAGAATGAGGATACATTGATATCCATCTCAAGATGAAATTTCCGATATCCAAACCCTTCCAATACAACCTACCCCTATTGCCCTTGTCCAACTCCTTCATGAACACTATTCCAAACCTTTGACAGTCCCAACCTTTTTGATACTGGAGCGTCTGCTAGCATTTTAAAACTTGATCTTTTACCAAAACAATTTTGAGAAAACTGTAACCAAACCTTTAGGGCTGCTAATGGAGAACAATTTTCTATACGTCTAATTAGCAAACCCATTCTTATCAAACTCCTTCCTAAAGTGTTTATCCAACATAAACTCTTGCGATCTTATCTCGTAAATAAAGACCTCTTATTAGGATTTGATGTTTTACACCAAGTAAAACTTCAATGGGCTTCTAAGGGACTTCATTTTAGAAATATAACCTTACCTTTGATTGCTAGTTTAGACCAACCCCAAATCTTGGAAATTGTTCAACAAAAAATTATTTCTGACTATGTGCCAATTCTTATTCAGAATTTTTAAAAAGTGCACCAATCCTCTCTGGAGAAATCAAAACTTCTTTGTTAAACTCCCATTCAAGAAAAATGAAGATATCAACCCTACCAAAGCCTCCCACAGAGGATTAAATCCTGATTTGTCAGACTAGGCTAAGCAAGAAATTCATGAACTGCTAATTGAACCAACCAGTTCTCCCTGGGCATGTGAAGCTTTTATATCAATAAACGAGCAGAACAAGTCCGTGGAAAACTCAGATTGGTTATCAATTACGAACCTTTAAACCACTTCCTTGCTAATGATAAATTTCCTTTACCCAACTAGATTTCTTTGTTTTCTCAAATTTCTAATGCTCATATATTTTCCAAATTTGATTAAAAATCTGGATTTTGGAAAATTGGCATACACCTTGATGATAGACCAAAGACAGCCTTTTGTCTCCCAAATTACTATTTTCAATGGACCGTCTTGCCCTTTGGATTGAAAAATGCACCCACCTATTTTCAAAAGGTTTTGACCACCATTTTCAAACCAATCTCAACTCAAGCTTTGATATACATAGATGACATCTTACTATTCTCTCCTGATTTAGATAGTCATATTCTCCTCTTAGATAAATTCCACTCTCTTTGTTGTAAATATGGTATCATGCTTTCTGAGAAAAAGTGTGTATTTGCTAGATCTGAGATAGACTTTCTTGGTATGCACTTTCATAATGGTATGTACAAATTACAGCCCCATATTGCAAAGCATTTGCTAGAATTTCCTGACACTTTGTCTTCTATAAAGCAAATTCGGCAGTTTTTAGGTATTGTAAATTACATGTCTCCTTTTATCCCCAAACTTTCTTTATTTACTAGTCCTCTTTATCTTCTCTTGAAAACGGAAGCACCACCTTGGACTAAGATACAAACTGAGTGTGTTCTAGAGCTCAAAAAATTATCTCAAAATTTGCCATCTTTGAAAATTCCTTCTACAGGAAAGCGTGTTTTACAAACTGATGCTTTAGATGAATATTAGGCTTATATCTTACTTGAAGAAATTGACAATAAGAGAATGATTTGTGGATATAAAAGTGGAAAATTTAAATATTTTGAACTCCATTACCATTTTACTTTCAAAGAAATCCTAGCAGTGAAAAGAGGAAGAGAAAAATTCCAATTTCATCTGATAGGACATAAATTTCTCGTGGAAATGGATTTGTCTGCTTTTCCTAACATGTTGAAGTTCAATAACGAAATACTTTCGAACCCTCAACTTCTCAGATAGTCAAACTGGTTTTCCCAATGGAATTTCGAATATAAACACATCGTTGGGAAAAATAATGTTTTAGCAGACATGTTTTCAAGAAAGAAGTTGACAAATGACCAGCTTTTCCCAATTGTTTGGTTTTTAGGTGTATTCATCACTATTGATAACCCTGAACATGACCTTCCTGATGAAATTTATGAAGATATCCTCAAGAATACTCTGGACTCCATAAATGACCTAATGAAATAGTAGTCAGAAATCATGGAGTTGCATTCAAGGAATTCGATGCCCTCCAACCTACCCATTCCTATCCCTTTTCCAAACTTGACACTACTACAACATGCCAAAAGAAGTCATTTTCTTTCTTTGGTATCTTACCCAAAATCACCATATTTGTTACAACTTCCATGTACGAAAACTTATTTCTTACCTTCGTCATTGCCATTTCTTACAATGGAATAATTACCACTACCCAAATCCCAGAGCCTTAAACTTTTACAAGTTTCTTATTAAACACTTCCATTATTCTCAATGGATCTCATCTTTTGAATACCCCCATAAACCTTATATCATCATAAGTTTTCATCAAGACCTGACCCCTCAGATATACTCCGACTCTAAATATATTACCCAACATCCTTCCATACAAACCATTAGATGGTATGATTCCAATCTTCTGAATTTTTGTCCTATTCATACAGCTTTATGGACTGAATTAAAGCATATCATGTGTTGTATTAATCAAATCCAGCCAGCTTGAATTCATGTGGATGTCTATATAGGTCATATAGTTGATGAACAACTCAGAGGAGCTTCGTTATTACACCAATTGTACATCTGGCTTGCAGATCATCCTCTACCTGAAGAACCCCCAGATGACAGCTCAAGTGACGATACTTATATTGGGCCATTCCAAAGCTCATCCAATCATTTATCACCCAGCTATGACTCAGATGGATACCCCTATTACCTTTACCCTAACATAGATTGATGCTGACGCCGCATAATGCTTGAAGCCGCATGAAGTCACCTAAGATTGCAGCCGCACAACACTGTTCAAAGCATGCCTATAGTTCAAAACCTGTCCAGCGCACTGTTCAAAGCATGCCAGTACTATTTTGTCGGCAGATACTGTAGCAGCACTTATTTTGTCAGCAGATACTGTAGCAACACTATTGTGTCGGTAGCACTGTAGCATCGACACTTGTCACTATAGCACGTCACTGTAGCACAGATTTTTACTGTATATAGGCCACCTGTCCCCTGTTCACTGTACATCGGCCACCTATCCCCTGTTCACTGTACATAGGCCACCTGTCCCCTGTTCACTGTACATAGGCCACCTGTCCTAGCCAGTTGTCCTTAGGTTGTGTTTGAAGTCCGGATTTGAGTTCCGCTATCTCTAAATAGCCCTGCGAGGCCATCAACGAGGCAGAGTGCTTCTAGAGCCTCTTAGCCTGTCTAATTTTGGTGTGCTTTCTTATGCTTCTGCTTTGATCCTTGTATACTTCTCTCTCGTGGTGTGTCTTCTGTTCTTATATCTTCTTATATATTATGCCTGGAAGATCTTTGTGCGTCTGTAAGATCTTTCTTTGTACTATGTTTGTTTATCTCGTTTATTAAAGCACTTAGACTTTGGTGTGCATGTTGCTTTCCTCTAGTTTCTGTTTATGATTTTCTGTCTATGGTTTGATATAGTTGGATGCACATCTATTATTGGTATAGTATGTACTACTACTAGTACACAATACTACTACTTGTATGTACTAGTAGTACTACTAGTAAGTACTACTACTAGTACATATTACTAGTAGTACTAGTAGCAGTAGTAGTAGTAGTATGTACTAGTAGTTGTTATACTAGTATGTACTAGTAGTACATACTCATAGTACTATTAGTACATACTAGTATGTACTCCTAGTATATACTGTTAATGCTAGTACTAGTGCTACATACTAGTATGTACTACTAGTATGTACTAGTAGTACAAACAAGTACGAGTACTAGTATATACTACTAGTACATACTCGTAGTAGTACTTGTACTAGTAGTATGGACTACTTGTACTAGTAGTAGTTGTAGTACTACTACTAGTAGTACATACTAGTAGTACTAGTAGTAAGTACTAGTAGTACATGCTAGTAGTACATACTAGTATGTACTACTAGTAATAGTAGTAGTACAACTAATACTAGTAGTAGTACTACTAATATGTACTAGTACAAACTAGTACTATAACTACTAGTACTCGTAGTACATACTACTAGTATAAACTACTACAACGACTACTAGTAGTACTAGTACATACTAGTAGTAGTAGTACGAGTAGTAGTACATACTAGTAGCAATATTACTAATGGTAGTACATACTAGTAGTGGAAGTACATTCTAGTAGTAGTAGTAATACTAGTAGTAGTACTAAATACTAGTAGTGGTAGTACATTCTAGTAGTAGTAGTAGTACTAGTAGTACATGCTAGTAGTAGTACTAAATACTAGTAGTAGTACTAAATACTAGTAGTATGTATTAGTAGTACATACTAGTGGTACATACTAGTAGTACATACTAGTAGTGCATACTAGTATGCACTACTAGTATGTTCTACTAGTATTAGTAGTAGAAATAGTATATACTAATAGTAGTACATACTAGTAGTACTAGTACAAGTGATACTTGTAGTATTAGTACTCCTAGTACAAGTAGTACTAGTAGTACGTATTACTAGTACTAGTACTACTAGTACTAGTTGAAGTAGTAGTAGTATGTACTACTCGTACTTGCACTACAAATACATACTAGTACTAGTAGTACTAGTACTTCTACTACTAGTAGTAGATACTAGTTGTTCGAGTAGTACATACTAGTAGCACTAGTACTAGTACTAGTACTACTAGTAGTATGTACTACGAGTACGAGTAGTACATACTACTAGTTGTACTAATACGAGTACTAGTACTTGTAGTTCGTACTAGTAGTAAGTACTAGTACCAGTAATATATATTAGTAGTACAGACTTGTAGTACTAGTACTAGTACTTGTATTATTACTAATAGTTCTAGTAGTACTAATAGTTCTAATAGTAATATATATTAGTAGTACAGACTTGTAGTACTAGTACTAGTACTTGTATTATTACTTTATAGAGACGAAAGCTCTATAAAGCCTTTTGTAAATATCCCGATCTTCCAAGTGATATGCGGGACAAACATTGTTATAAGTTGTCCAAGTTGCCCAAAAATAATTCATTTGCACGAGTAAGAAACCGAAGTATTTCCATAAGTTGTAGTATTAGTACTACTAGTAGTACTGCTGTTAATACTACTACTAGTAGTAGTATTAATTCTACTAGAAGTACTATTATTAATACTACAAGTAGATCATCTTATTAGTACTTAGCACTACTAATATCAATAGTACTAGTACTAGTAGTAGTATGTACATACTAGTAGTAGTAATACTACTAGGAGTACTAGCAGTATGGACTAGTAGTACAGACTAGTATATTAGTAGTAATACAAACTAGTATGTACTAGTAGTACTAGCACTACTAGTATGTAATAATACATATGTACTACTAGTACTGGTACCTACGTAGTACTAATAGTACTACTATGTACTACTAGTATGTTCTACTAGTACTACATATGTACTAGTACTACTACTAGTAGTATGTACTAATACAACTACTAGTAGCACTACATTTTAGTATATAGTACAAGTACATACTAGTACTACATAGTACATACTAGTAGTACTAGTACTATGTACAACTAGTCCATAGTACTAGTACTACTAGTAGTACATAATAGTAGTAGTATGTACTAGTAGTAGTAGTAGTATGTACTTCTAGTAGTGGTATTAATAGTAGTACTAGTACATAGTAGTAGTACTATGTATTACTAGTAGTATTAGTACTATATACTACTAGTAGTACTAGTACTTTGTATTACAAGTACTACTAGTACATACTAGTAGTACTAATAGTACTAGTAGTACATACAAGTAGCACTACTAGTACATACTAGTAGTATGTACTACTAGTACAACTGGTCCTACTGGAAAGTACTACTAGTAATACAACTATTACTAGTAGTACATATGGTAGTACTACTTGTACTAGATGTACTATATAATACATATGTGCTAGTAGTACTACTAGTAGTACATAATAAATAGTACTACTAGTACTAGTACACATATTTACTAATACATATGTGTATTAGTAGCAATAGTACTACTAGTACATACAATTACATATGTATATCTACTAGTAGCACATACTACTAATAGTAGTACTATGTAGTACTAGTTAGTAGTACACTTGTAGTACTACTACATAAGTACATGTACTACATTGAACTACTAGTACTAGTTCTACTAGTATTAGTGCTACTAGTACTAGTTCTATTAGTACTACTTGTACATATTAGCACATATTAGTACTACTAGTACATACTAATAGTATTAGTACTACTAGTACATACTACTACATATGTACATCTAGTAGTAGTACATACGACTACTAGTACTACTAGTACTTACTACTACATATGTACATCTACTAGTAGTACATATTGCTATTAGCAGTACTATGTACATACTAGTACATACTAGTATGTACTAGTACTAGTACATATGTGCTACTAGTACATACATAGTAGTACATTTATACCACTACTAGTATGTACTACTGGTACATACTACTACATATGTACATCTACAAGTAGTACATAATACTATTAGTAGTACAATGTATATAGTACTATGTAGTACTAGTTAGCAGTACTATGTAATAGCACTACATATGTAGTAGTACTACTACATAGTAACTACTAGTAATACTATGTAATACATATATTCTACTAGTAGTACTACTACTTGTACTTGTATGTACTATGTAGTACATATGTCCTAGTAGTACTATTAGTAGTTTATATTATATAGTACTACTAGTATTAGTACACATATGTACTAGTAAATATTAGTACACATATGTACTAGTACATATGTACACATACGTACATGTACTACATAGTACATATGTACAGTGTAGTACTACTAGTACTAGTACTAGTAGTACATACTAGTAGTATAATACATACTAATAGTACAAACCAGTAGTACTAGTACGTACTACTAGTAGTTCTTGTACTACTAGTACTAGTACTACTAGTATAACATACTGGTAATACTATTAGTACTTACTAGTACTACTAGTATGTACTAGTACTACTACTAGTATATATTAGGCACTACTAGTAGTATATATTAGTAGTTTATACTACTAGTACATACTAGTACTACTACTACTACTACTAGTACGTACATATTAATAGTAGTAGTACTAATACTAGTAGCACTAGTACTTGTAGTACGTACTAATACTACTAATATGTACTACTAGTATTAGTACTACTAGTAGTACTAGTACGTACAAGTAGTACTTTCTAGTAGTACTAATACGACTACTAGTACTAGTACTAGTTGTACATACTAGTAGTACATACTAGTACAAACTAGTACATACTTGAAGTACTAGTACATTCTACTACTACTTGTACTAGTATTAATACTAGTACTAGTACTTCTAATACATACTAGTAGTACTAGTAGTTGTACCTACTAGTACTAGTACTAGTAGTAATGCATACAAGTAGTACTTGTAGTAGTACTAGCACTAATATTAGTACTAGTACTAGTAGTACGTACTAGTAGTATTACTAAAAGTACTATTATTAATACTACAACTAGATCATCTTTTTAATACTTAATACTATTAATATCAGTAGTAGTAGTATGTACATACTAGTAGTAGTAATACTACTAGTAGTACTAGTAGTATGTACTAGTAGTACATATTAGCACTATTAGTAGTAATACAAACTAGTATGTACTAGTAGTACTAGTACTACTAGTATGTAATAGTACATATGTACTACTAGTACTAGTACATACGTAGTACTAATAATACTACTATGTACTACTAGTATGTTCTACTAGTACTACATATGTATTAGTACTATTACTAGTAGTATGTACTAATACTACAACCAGTAGTACTACATTCTAGTATATAGTACTAGTACATACTTGTAGTACATAGTACACTACTATGTACTACTAGTACATAGTACTAGTACTACTAGTAGTATTAATACTACATAATAGTAGTAGTATGTACTAGTAGTAGTAGTAGCATTAGTCGTACGTAGTAGTAGTAGTATGTACTACTAGTAATAGTACTAATAGTAGTACTAGTACATAGTAGTAGTACTATGTATTACTAACAGTACTAGTACTATATACTACTAGTAGTACTAGTACTACGTACTACTAGTACATACTAGTTGTACTAATAGTACGTAGAAGTAGTATTACTAGTACATACTAGTAGTATGTACTACTAGTACAACTGGTCCTACTGGAATGTACTACTAGTAATACAACTATTACTAGTAGTACATATGGTAGTACTACTTGTACTATTATGTATTATGTAGTTGGTATGTACTATTATAATATACTACTACTACATACTAGTAGAACGTACCAGTAGTACATACTTGTACTACTAGTATTTACTAGTAGTACATACTCGTAGTACATTATGCATGACCCTAAACTACTCCACCTTGTGCAGCTTAGAAGTACTATTACTACTAAGTATTAATAATAGTAGTACTACTAATAGTATTATAGTAGTACTATTACTACTAAGTACTACTACTAGTAATAGTACTTTGTAGTACTATTAGTTATAGACATCAGTGCGGACTGTATTGGTACTGAAACAACTAATATATGTACATATGTACATGCAAGTACTATGTACATATGTAGTACTATGTACATTCACAATATGTACAAGTATGTACTACTAGTACTAGTTCTAGTAGTATGTACGTACTCGAAGTAGTACTACGACTACTAGTAGTATGTACTAGTACTATTAGTAGTAGTATATACTAGTATGTACTTGTAATACTAGTATCTACTAATAAATATGTACTAGTACTTATGTAGTACTAGTATGTATTACTAGTATGACTAGTAGTATTACATACTAGTATGTAGTAGTACTACTAAGAGTACGAGTACTACTAGTGTGTAGTACTGGTACATATGTAGTATGTACTACTACTAGTACTAGTAGTAGTACATACTACATGTACTATTACTACTAGTACATATATACTAATGCTACTACTAGTAGTATGTACTAGTACTACTACGAGTAGTCGTACATTCTAGTATGTAGTATTAGACATACTAGAACTAACATAGTACATACTTGTAGTATTAATAGTAGTACTGCTAATAGTATTAGAGTAGTACCGCTAATAGTACTACTAGTACTATGTACTACTAGCTCTACTAGTACTACTAGTACATACTAGTACTACTAATACATACTATTACATATGTACATCTACTAGTAGTATGTACTACTAGTACTACTAGTACTACTAGTACATGCTAGTACTACTAATACATACTACTACATATATACATCTACTAGTAGTATGTACTACTAGTACTACTAATACTAGTACATTTGTACTAGTACTACTACTACGAGTCGTACTACATTCTAGAATGTTTTACTAGTACTACATAGTACATACTAATAGTACTACTACTACTATGTACTAGTAGTACATACTAGTAGTACTAGTAGTACATATTAGTAGTACATAATAGTAGTACTAGTAGTATATACTAGTAGTACTATTAGTACATATGAGTAGTGATAGTAGTACATAATATTAGCATGTACTACGAGTACTACTAATACATATGTATTAGTAGAGCATACTTATGTACTACTAGCACATACATAGTAGTTCATACATACTATTACTAGTATGTACGACTAGGACTACAAGTACATACTACTACATATGTACATCTACTTGTAGTAAAATGTACTTACTATTATGTTGTACTAGTACAATATAGTACTACTACTGAGAGTACTACGTAGTACTACCAGTAGTACATATGTAATACTACTACATATGTAGCACATACCAGTAGTATGTACTACTGCTACTACTAGTATGTACTATTACTAATACAACAAGTATTAGACATATGTACTAATACTGGTATAGCTGGTATTACTAGTACATCTAGTACTACTAGTAATACTACTAGAACTAGTAGTACATATGTACTAGTACTCGTACTGCTAGTACTACTAGTACATATATACTAGTAGTAGATACCTATGTACTACTAGAATGTACATAATAGTACATATATACTACTACTAGTACTACATAGTACTACTACGTAGTAATATATATGTAATACCATTACATATGTACATGTCTACATATGTAGTAGTAGTACTGTATAGTACTATGTACTAATAGTAGTACTACTAGTACTATGTACTAATAATAGTACTACTTGTACTAGTAGTGCTATGTACTACATACAAATGTACTATTAGTGCATACATATGTATGTACTAGTAGTACTTCATATGTAAGAACCAGTAGTAATATGTAGTACTACTAGTACTAGTATGACTTGTAATACATATTTACTAGTAGTACATAGTACATAATACTATGACTAGTACTAGTTGTACTACTAGTACTTGTACACCTATGTACTAATACATATGTACACTTATGTATATGTACTACTAGTACATATGTACTATTAGTAATAAATAGTATATATGTTCTAGTAGTACATAGTACATACTACTAGTACATGTGTACATATGTACTACATATGTACATGTGTACATTTGTATTATGTACTAATACATGTACTATTAGTACATATATACACGTGTACGTGTAGTACACATCTACACATGTGTATTAGTAATACATACTACATATGTACTAGTACTACTAGTATGTACTACTAGTAGTAGTACGTACTACTAGTACTAGTACTATTAGTTGTAGCACTAGTATTAGTAGTAGTAGTACTAGTATTATGTACTCCTAGTACTACTTGTTGTAGCACTAGTATTAGTAGCAGTACTAGTATGTACTAGTAGTATATACTACTAGTACTACTAGTATGTACTATTAGTATGTACTAGTAGTACATACTAGTACTAGTACATGTGTAATAGTAGTACGTACTATTACTAGTAGTACATACTAATGGTATATACTAGTAGTACTAGTACTACTACTGGTACTACTAGTATGTACTACTCATACTAGTACTAGTACTAGTAACTCTATTACTAATACTACTAGTATGTACTACTAGTACTAGTACTAGTACATACTAGTAGTAGTACTAGTACATACTAATACTAGTACTAGTACTAGTATGTACTACTAATACTAGTACGTTCTACTAGTAGTACGTACTACTAGTACTAGTAGTAGTAGAATTATTATGTACTAGTAGTAGTACTATTATGTAATAGTAGTTCGTACGATTAGTATGTACTACTAGTGATTCTAGTACTTGTACTACTACAACTAGTACTACTAGTATGTATTACTAGTACTACTAGTACTAATACGTAATACTAGTAGGTACTCTTAGTACATACTATTAGTATGTACTACTAGTACTAGTTCAACTAGTAGTACTTTGGTATGTACTATGTAGTACACGTATACTTGTATGTACTTTGTAGTACTAATATGTACTAGTACTACATACTAGAATGTAGTACTACTAGTACTAGTACTAGTATATATTTCATGTAGTAGTAGTACTAGTACTATATACTACTACTAGTAGTATATACTACTACTAGTACTAGTACATATGTAGCAGTACTAGTACATACTACATATTTACTAGTACTACGTACTACATATGTACTACTACAACAGACTAGTTGTACAATTAGTACTACTAGTAGTAGTATGTACTAGTACTAGTAATATGTACTATTTGTAGTAGTAGTATGTACTAGTACTAGTAGCATATACTATTAGTATTAATATGTAGTACTAGTACTAGTACGTACTACTACTACTTGTACGAGTACGTACTACTACTACTACTACTAGTACTAGTACATATTAGTAGTATGCTACAAATTGTAGTACATACTAGAAGTACTAATACTAGTACTAGTAGTACATACTACTAGTACATACTATTACTACTACTAGAAGTACATACTACTAGTACATACTATTACTACTACTAGAAGAACATACTAGTAGTACATACAAGAAGTACTAATAGTACATACTAGTATGTACTAATAGTATTAGTACGTACTACTAGTACTTGTACTAGTACTAGTAGAAACTACGAGAAGTAGTAGTAGTACATACTACTAGTATATACTAGCAGTCCATACTACTAGTATATACTATTAGTACTAGTACTTTTAGTATTACTAGTATGTACTAGTAGTATGTACTACTTGTACTATTAGTCCTACTAGTACTAGTACTAATAGTACTCATTGCACTAATTGTACTAGTACTAGTACTTGTAGTATATACTAGTAGTGCTAGTATTACTGCTGCTAGTACTATTAGTACTAGTAGTACATACTAGTATTAGTAGTACATACTAAAACTGTTAGTAGTACATACTAGAAGTACTAGTAGTACATACTAGTAGTACATACTACTAGTATGTACTACTAGTATTAGTACTACTAATACTATTAGTCCTACTGGTACTAGTACAAGTATTAGTATTAGTACTACTAATAGTACGAGTACTACTAGTACTAGTATTAATAGTATTAGTACTACTAGTAGTATTACTAATAGTTCTAATGCTACTACTAGTACTAAAACTACTCCTTGTAGTACGTACGTACTAGTACTAGTAGTACATATTAATAGTACTGGTATTATTAGTGCTAGTACTATTAGTATTAGTAGTACATACTAGTACTTGTAGTACGTACTAGTAGTTCTAGAACTAGTTGTACTCGTTCTAGTAGTACTGGTACAAGTAGTACTAGTACAATTAGTACGTATTAATACTAGTAGTACATATTAGTAGTAAATACTAGTAGTACTAGTACTAGTACTAGTACTACTAGTATTTACTACTAATATGTACTACTAATATATATTAGTAGTACATACTAGTGCGACTAGTAGTAGATACTAGTAGTACGTACTACTATTGTATGTACGACTAGTACTAGCACGTACTACTAGTACTAGTACTACTAGTATGTATGGGTAGTATGTACAACTACACAACTAGTACGTACTACTAGTATGCACTACTAGTACTACTAGTAGTAGTACCAGTACTAGTAATAGTACTACTAGTAGTAGTACCTAATTTTTGGTGTTTTTTAGCAAAAAATTCAGTTTAGGTTATTTTTTTAAATGAAAACAAAAGTAGGTAAAGAAAATTAATTAGAGGTATTTTTCCCTAAAGAAATAAATTGAGGTAGTTTTGCAAATTAGAATAAACTGAGGTATTTTCGTTTGAAAAATAAATTGAGGAATTATTAGGAAATAAAATATAAAATGAGGAAAAAAAAACATTTGAGGTACTTTTGGGAAATAAAAAATAATATCAGGTAAAAAAAAATATAATGAGGTATTTTTTATGAGAAAAATAAACCGTGGAACTTTTTGCTACAAAAAACTAAAACTAGTTGAAAGAAACTAATTTGAGGTAATTTTTTGTTGAAAGAATAAATAGAGGTACTTTTGGGTAATAAAAAATAAAATAAGGTAAACAAAAATAAATTGAGTATTTTCGTAAAAATAAATAAATTGGGGTACCTTTTGGTAATTAAAATGGGTTACCTTTCTTGTAATAAAAAACTAGATTAGGTAAAGGAAAATAATTTGAGGCATTTATTGGTAAAAAAATAAATTGGGATATGTTTTTTGTAACAGAAAATAAAATGAGGTCAAGAAAAATAAAAATAATATGATGTAATTGTTGTGCAAAAACATAAATTGGTGTGCTCTTTTTTGTAATAAAAAAAAATGAGGTAAGAAAAAATAATTTGCGGTATTTTTTGATAAAAAATAAATTGAGATACTTTTTGGCGAGGTAGTTTTTCGCTTGAATAATAGCAATATTGAGGTACTTTTTTGCAATAAAACATAAAATGAGGTAATGAAAAATAATTTGTGGTAAAAGATAAGTTGAGCTTTTTTATTGAAACAAACAAATAAAAATCTGGTATAGAAAAACATTTTGAGGTGTTTTATGCTAAAATAAATAACTTGAGGTACATTTTGCAAATCAGTTGAAAATCGGTTGAGGTATTTTTTGGTAATAAAAAATAAAAATAGGTTAAAAAAAAAATATTTTGATGTATTTTTTGTTAAAAACAATTTGAGATGCCTAATGGTAATAAAAAATAAAATGGAGTAAGGAAACATAATTTGATGGTCAAATAATAAATTGAAGTAAAATTTTGAAATTAAAATAAACTGAGATATTTTTCTTTTAAGAAATAAATTGAGCTACTTTTCGGTAAAAATAATGATTAAATATGGCAAGGAAAAGTAATTTGAGATACTCTTCGGTAATTAAAATAAACTGAGGTGCTTTTAGATAAAAATAAATAAATTTAGGTACTCTATTGTAATTATAATAAACTGTGGTACTTTTTTAATATTTTATTGGTAAGAAAAAATAAAATGAGGTAAGAAAAAATATTTGATATTTTTTTAGTAAAAAACATTAATCGAGGTGATTTTTGGTAATAAAAAATAAAATGACCTAATTAAAAATAATGTGTGGTAATTTTTTGTAAAAAATAAATTGCTACTTTTTGGTAATTAAAAATAAACTGAGGTATTTTTTATTTGAAAAAAAATTGTGGCAGCCTCTGTGTAATAAAAAATAACATGAGGTATAGAAAAATAGTTTGTGGAATTTTTCAGTAAAAAATAAGTTGAGGTTATTTTTTCAAATAAAAAAAGAATTAAGTAAAGAAAAATAATTAGAGGTATTTTTCTCTACATAAATAAATTGAGGTACTTTTGCAAATTAGAATAAACTGTGGTACTATTCGTTTGAAAATTAAATTGGGGAATTATTTGAAAATAAATAATAAAATGAGGAAAAAAAAAACATTTGAGGTACTTTACGGAAATAAAAAATCATAACAGGTAAAGAAAATATAATGCAATTTTTTCAATGAAAAAAATAAATCGAGGATCATTTTGGAAATAAAAAATAGAACTAGTTACAAGAAACTAAATTGAGGTAATTTTTTGTTGAAACAATAAATAGACGTACTTTTCTGTAATATAAATAAAATATGGTGAAGAGAACTAATTTGAGGATTTTTGTAAAAATAAATAAATTGAGGTAACTTGTGGTAATTAAAAAAAAACTCCGGTATTTTTAATATAGAAATAAAATGGGTTACCTTTCCAACAATTAAAAATAAGATGAGGTAATGGAAAATAATTCGAGGCATTTTTTGGTTAAAATATAAATTGGCGTATTTTCTTTTAACAGAAAATAAAATGAGGTCAAGTAAAATAAAAAAATTGGATGTATTTGCTTTAAAAAAAAATATACTAGTGTGCTTTTTTTTGGAATACAAAAAAAATGAGGTAAGAAAAAATAATTTGCGGTATTTTTTGATAAAAATAAATTGAGATTTTTTTTGGTGAGGTATTTTTTGCTTGAATAATAACAATATTGAGGTACTTTTTTGCAATAAAACATAAAATGAGGTAATGAAAAATAATTAATGCTATTATTTGGGAAAAAATAAGTTGAGGTTACTTATTGAAATAAAAAATAAAAATGAAGTAAAGAAAAAACATTTGAGTTGTTTTATGCTAAAATAAATAAATTGTGGTACGTTTTGCAAATCAATTGAAAATTGGTTAAGGTGTTTTTGGTAATAAAAAATAAAATTAAGTTAAAAAAAAATATTTCGATATATTTTTGGTTAAAAACAAATAGAGGTTCCTAATTGTAATAAAAAATAAAATGGGGTGAGGACAAATAATTTGATGGTCAAAAAATAAATTGAGGTAGTAACTTTTGGAAATTAAAATAAACTGAGATATTTTACTTTTTTTTAAAGTGAATTGAGCTACTTTTCGGAAAAAATAATAATTAAATATGGTAAAGAAAAGTAATTTGAGGTATTTGGTTAAAAAAAGATTTCGAGGTACTCTTCGATAATTAAAAAAAACTGAGGTGCTTTTAGGTAAAAAATAAATAAATTGAGGTACGCTATTGTAATTATAATAAACTGTGGTACTTTTTGGTTACCGAAAAAGAAAAATGAGGTAAGGAAAAATAATTTGAGTTATTTTTGGTAAGAAAAAATAAAATGAGGTAAAAAAAAAATCGAGGTGTGTTTTGGTAAAAAAAAATAAAATGACGTAAGAAAAAATACTGAGGTTTTTTTAGGTAAAAAATAAAGTGCTACTTTTTGGTAATTAAAAATAAATTGAGGTATTTTTCGTTTGAAAAATAAATGGTGGTGGCCTCTTTGTAATAAAAAGTAAAATGAGGTATAGAAAAATAATTTGTGGTATGTTTCCGTAAAAAAATATGTTGAGGTTTTTCTAAATAAAAAACAATTAGGTAAAGAAAAATAATTAGAGGCATTTTTCGCTAAAGAAATAAATTGCAGCACTTTTAAAAATTAGAATAATATGTGGTATGAATCGTTTGAAAATTAAATTGAGGAATTATTTGGATGAGGAAAAAAAAACATTTGAGGTACTTTCTGGAAATAAAAAATAATATTAGGAAAAGAAAAATATAATGAGGTTTTTTTGATGAAAAAAATAAATTGAGGAACATTTTGCTAATAAAAAATAAAATTAATTAAAAGAAACTAATTTGAGGTACTTTTCTGTTGAAAGAATAAACAGAGGTACTTTTATGTAATTATAAATAAAATAAGGTAAAAAAAAATAATTTGAGGATTTTTTGTAAAAATAAATAAATTGAGGGACCTTTTGGCAATTAAAAAAAACTCAGGTATTTTTTATATAGAAATAAAATGGGTTACCTTTCTAGCAACAAAAAAACAAGATAAGGTAAAGGAAATTAAGTTGAGGCATTTTTTGGTAAAAAAATAAATTGGGATATTTTTTTTGTAACAGAAAATAAAATGAGGTCAAGAAAAATAAAAATAATTTGATGTAATTGTTGTGAAAAACATCAATTGGCGTGCTCTTTTCTGTAATAAAAAAAAAAATGAGGTAAGAAAAAATAATTTACAGTATTTTTTGATAAAAAAATAAATTGAGATACTTTTTGGTGAGGTATTTTTTCGCTTGAATAATAGCAATATTGAGGTACTTTTTTGCAATAAAACATAAAATGAGGTAACGAAAAATAATTTGTGGTATTATTTGGTAAAAAATAAGTTTAGATTTTTTATTGAAATAAAAAATAAAAATGAGGTAAAGAAAAAACATTTGAGGTGTTTTATGCTAAAATAAATAAATTGAGGTACGTTTGGCAAATTAGTTGAAAATCGGTTGAGGTATTTTATGTAAGGAAAAAAAAAAAAGGGTTAAAAAATCTATTTTGATGTATTTTTTGTTAAATACAAATTAAAATGGGGTAAGGAAAAATAATTTGATGGTCAAATAATGATATTTTTCTTTTTAAAAATAAATTGAGTTACTTTTCGCTAAAAATAATAATTAAATATGGTAAAGAAAAGTAATTTGAGGTAATTGGTTGAAAAAATAATTCGAGGTACTCTTCGGTAATTAAAATAAACAGAGGTGCTTTTAGGTAAAATAAATAAAATTAGGTACTCTATTGTAATTATAATAAACATTGGTACTTTTTGGTTTCCGAAAAAAAATGAGGTAAAGAAAAATAATTTAAGTTATTTTTTGGTAAGAAAAAATAAAATGGGGCAAAGAAAACTAATTTGATATTTTTTTAGTAAGGAAAACAAATCTAGGTACGTTTTGGTAATAAAAAATAAAATGACGTAAGAAAATATAATGTGAGGCGTTTTTTGGCAAAAAATAAATTGCTACCTTTTGGTAATTAAAAATAAAATGAGGTATATTGCATTAAACAAATAAATTAAGGTGGCCTCTTTGTAATAAAAAATAAAATGAGGTATAGAAAAATAATTTGTGGTATTTTTCAGTGAAAAAATAAGTTGAGGTTATTTTTGAAAATAAAAAAACAATTCGGTAAAGAAAAATAATTAGAGGTATTTTTCGCTAAAGAAATAAATTGAGGTACTTTTTGCAAATTAGAATAAAATGAGGTATTATTCTTTTGAAAAATAAATTGAGGAATTATTTGGAAATAAAGAATAAAACGAGGAAAAAATATATTTGAGGTACTTTTTGGGAATAAAAAATAATATAAGGTAAAGAAAAATATAATGAGGTATTTTTTATGAAAAAAATAAATCGAGGAACTTTTTGCTAATAAAAAATAAAACTAGTTAAAAGAAACTAATTTCAGGTAATTTTTTGTGGAAAGAATAAATAGAGGTACTTTTTGGTAATAAAAAATTAAAATAAGGTAAAGTAATATAATTTGAGGATTTTTTTGTAAAATAAATAAATTGAGGTAACCTTTGGTAATTAAAAAAAAAACTCAGGTATTTTTTATATAGAAATAAAATAGGTTATCTTTTTGGTAATAAAAAACAAGATGAGGTAAAGGAAAATAATTTGAGGCATTTTTTGGTTAAAAAATAAATTGGGGTATTTTTTTTGTAACAAAAAATAAAATGAGGTCAAGAAACATAGAAAAAATTTGATATATTTGTTCTGAAAAAACTAATTTGGTGTGCTCTTTTTTGTAATAAAGAAAAAAATGAGGTAAGAAAAAATGATTTATGATATTTTTTGATAAAAAAAAAATTGAGATACTTTTTGGTAACAAAAAATAAACTAAGGTATTTTTCGCTTGAATAAAGGCAATATTGAGGTACTTTTTTGCAATAAAACATAAAATGAGGTAATGAAAAAACATTTATGCTATTATTTAGTAAAAAATAAGTTGAGGTTATTCATTGAAATAAAAATTTAAAATGAGGTAAAGAAAAAAATTTTAGGGTGTTTTATATTAAAATAAATAAATTGAGGTACATTTGGCAATTCAGTTGAAAATCAGTTGAGGTTTTTTTGGAAATAAAAACTAAAATTAGGTAAAAAAAAATATTTTTATGTATTTTTTGTTAGAAACAAATTGAGGTGCCTAATATCAATAAAAAATTAAATCGGGTAAGGAAAAAATAATTTGATGGTCAAATAATAAATTGAGGTAAATTTTGGAAATTAAAATAAACTGAGATATTTTTCTTTTTAAAAATAAATTGAGCTACTGTTAGGTAATAATAATAATTAAATATGTTAAAGAAAAGTAATTTGGGGTATTTGGTTAAAAAAAGAATTTGAGGTACTCTTCGGTAATTAAAATAAATTGAGGTGTTTTTCGGCAAAAAATATAAATTGAGGTTACTCTATTGTAATTATAATAAACTGTGGCACTTTTTGGTTACCAAAAAACAAAATGAGGTAAAGAAAAATAATTTGAGTTATTTTTTGGTAAGGAAAAAAAAAATGAGGTAAAGAAAACTAATTTGATATTTTTCTAGTAAAAAAAAATCAAGGTGTGTTTTGGTAATAAAAAATAAAATGACGTAAGAAAAATTAACGTGAGGTTTTTTTTGGTAAAAAATAAATTGCTACTTTTTCGAAATTAAAAATAAACAGCGGTATTTTCGTTTCAAAAATAAATTGTTGTGGCCTCCTTGTAATAAAAAACAAAATGAGGTGAAAAATAATTTGTCATATTTTTCTGTAAAAAAATAAGTTGAGGTTATTTTTTGAAATAAAAAAAAAATTAGATAAAGAAAAATAATTAGAGGTATTTTTTGCTAAAGAAATAAATTGATGTACTTTTTGTAAATTAGAATAAACTAAGGTATTATTTGTTTGAAAAATAAATTGAGGAATTATTTGAAAATAAAAAATAAAATGAGGAAAAAAATATATTTGAGGTGCTTTTGGGAAATAAAAAATAGTATCAGGTAAAGAAAAAAATGAGGTATTTTTCATGAAAAAAATAAATCGAGGAACTTTTTGCTAATAAAAAATAAAACTAGTTAAAAGAAACTAATTTGAGGCAATTTTCTGTTAAAAGAATAAATCGAGGTACTTTTTCGTAATTAAAAATAAAATAAGGTAAAGGAAACTAATTTGAGGATTTTTTGTAAAAATAAATAAATTGAGGTACTCTTTGGTAATAAAAAAAAACTCAGGTATTTTTTATATAGAAATAAAATAGGTTACCTTTTCGGTAATAAAAAACAAGATGAGGTAAAGGAAAATAATTTGAGGCATTTTTTGGTTAAAAAATAAATTGGGGTATTTTTTTTTGTAAATAAATAAAATGAGGTCAAGAAAAATAAAAATATTTTGATGTATTTGTTGTGAAAAAAATTAATTGGTGTGCTCCTTTTTGTAACAAAAAAAAAATGAGGTAAGAAAAAATAATTTGCGGTATTCTTTGATAAAAAATAAGTTGAGGTTATTTATTGAAATAAAAGATAAAAATGAGGTAAAGAAAAAACAGTTGAGGTGTTTTCTGCTAAAATAAATAAATTGAGGTACGTTTGGTAAATCAGAATAAACTGAGGTATTTTTTGCTTACAAAAAAATTGATAAATTATTTGGTAATAAAAAATAAAATGAGATAAAAAAATAATTTGAAGAATTTTTTGGTAAAAAAATAAAAAAATTGAAGTAATTTTGGAAAATAAAAAATAGTATCAGGTAAAGAAAAATATAATGCGGTACGTTTTTGGTAAAAAAATAAATATATTAACTTTTTGGTAATTAAAAGAAACTGGGGTTTTTTGTTTTGTAAACAAATCGGTTGAGGTATTTTTTGTAATAAAAATTAAAATTAGGTTAAAAAAAATATATTTTGATGTATTTTTTGTTGAAACCAAATTGAGGTGCCAAATGGTAATAAAAAATAAAATGGGGTAAGGAAAAAAAATTTGATGGTCAAATAATAAACTAAAAAAAATTTTGGAACTTAAAATAAACTGAGATATTATTCTTTTTAAAAATAAATTGAGCAACATTTCAGTAAAAATTATAATTAAATATGGTAAAGAAAAGTAATTTGCTAAAAAAATAATTTTTTGGTACTTTTCGGTCATTAAAATAAACTGAGGAGCTTTTTGGTAAAAAAAAAGAAAGAATGAGGTACTCTTCGGTAATTAAAATAAACCGAGGTATTTTTTGGTTACCGAAAAAAAAATGAGGGAAGGATAAATAATTTGAGTTATTTTTTGGTAAGAAAAAATAAAATAAGGTAAAAAAAATAATTTGATATATTTTTAATAAAAATAAATAAATCGAGGTGCGTTTTGGTAATAAAAAATAAAACGACGTAAGAAAAAATAATGTGAGGTTTTTTTTGGTAAAAAATAAATTGTTACTTTTTTGTAATTAAAAATAAACTGAGGTATTTTTTATTTGAAAAATAAATTGAGGTGGCCTCTTTGTAATAAGAAAAAAAGCGGTATATAAAAATAATTTTTGGTATTTTTCCATAAAAAAAAATAAGTTCAGGTTATTTTTTGAAATAAAAAAACAATTAAGTAAAGAAAAATAATTAGAGGTATTTTTTGCTAAAGAAATAAATTGACGTACTTTTTGAACTGAGGTATTATTCGTTTGAAAAATAAATTGAGGAATTATTTGGAAATAAAGAATAAAATGAGGAAAAAAAAATATTTGAGGTACTTTTGGGAAATAAAAAATAATATTAGGTAAAAAAAAATATAATGAGGTATTCTTGATGAAAAAAACAAATCAAGGAACTTTTTGCTAATAAAAAATAAAACTTGTTAAAGGAAACTAATTTGAGGTAATTTTTTGTTAAAAAAATAAATGAAGGTACTTTTTGGTAATAAAAAAAAAATAAGGTAAAGAAAAATAATTTGAGGATTTTTTGTAAAAATAAATAAATTGAGGTACCCTTTGGTAATTAAGAAAAAAAGTCAGGTATTTTTTTAATAGAAATAAAATGGGTTACGTTTCCGGTAATAAAAAGCAAGATGAGGTAAAGGAAAATATAATGAGACTTTTTGCTTTGTAAACAAATCGGTTGAGGTATTATTGGTAATAAAAAATAAAATTAGGTTAAAAAAAAATTTCGATGGATTTTTTGTTAAAAACAAATTGAGGTGCCTTTTGGTAATAAAAAATAAAATGGGATAACGAAAAATAATTTGAGGTATTTTCTTGGTCAAGTAATAAATTGAGGTAAATTTTGGAAATTAAAATAAACTGAGATATTTTTTGTTTTAAAAATAAATTGAGCTACTTTTCGGTAAAAATAATAACTAAATATAGTAAAGAAAAGTAATTTGAAGTATTTATTTGATTAAAATATAATTTGAGGTACTCTTCGGTAATTAAAATAAACTGAGGTGTTTTCTGGTAAAATAAATAAATTGACATACTCTTTGGTGAAAAAAATAAACTCAGGTACTTTTTGGGGGGGGGAAAAAAAAAAAAAATGAGGTAAGGAAAAATAGTTTGAGATATTTTTTGATAAGAAAAAATAAAATTAGGCAGAGAAAAATAATTTGATGTCTTTTTTGTAAAAATAAATAAATCGAGGTAATTTTTGATAATAAAAAATAAAATGATGTAAGGAAAAATAATGTGAGGTATTTTTTGGTAAAAAATAAATTGAGCTACTTTTTGGTAATTAATAATAAAATGAGGTATTTTTCATTTGAAAAATAAATTGAGGTACTTTTTTGTAATAAAAAATAAAATGAGGTATAGAAAAATAATTTGTGGTATTTTTTCATAAATAAATATGTTAAGGTTATTTTTGAAAATAAAAAAATAATTAGGTAAAGAAAAATAATTTGAGGTATTTTTCGCAAAAAAAAATAAGTTGAGGTACTTGTTTGAATGCATTTTTCAGCACCTTGGTCCCCAATGCGAAATAAAGAGGAAGCAGGTCAATAAATCCTACAAAACAGTGGAAATTTTGATAGTTTCATAATGGCCCTAGAATCGGTTAAGGTCTTCATTAACACTCCAAAATGTCACCTGCCAAGTTTCATCGTGGTCAGACATATCTAAGGCAGTGAACACAAAGAAACAATTTCGGTAAAATCGGCATCTAGCACCTTGAAATAGACCCCGAAACTAAAACTATATTTTTGGTATGTCAAATAGCTGTGGGACTACCACCATTGAATCCGACACGGTCGAAAACCCCTGCGGGTCAAGTTTCGTTTTAATCGGGCACTTCAAGACAAAGTTATGTGTAAAATACCAAAAGGGTAGGCCGCACACTATTCCAGTGTGGCCACCCTGCACCAGCACACCATTAAAGGTGGTTATTTTTACAGTCACGGGCAGTGACTTTCAGAGCCTATATCTCAATCTTTCCATGTCAGATGGCTCTCAAATTTTGTGAGCATGTTTGTCTCATCAAGACGAGCGTTTTGATATGTGGTACGCCCATTGATGATGCCCAAGCAGGGAGAAAAACTAGAGAGAAGTTGCTGATCCATGAAGAAAATTGTAGAAAATTCAGCAACAGCACGCTTCACTCGAGCGACCAAATTATGATGGTCCCATACCTGATCGGCACAAAACCAATTGCATTATGTGTGCAAGGTTCGTGGCTATCTCTGGTCCGAACCCCGCGTATGATGAACGATTGGATTTCACACACGGAGGCATCGAAGCTGTCGTAAATTCCGGCCGCTAGATTTCAAGATTCTGGCAAAAAACTCAAGACGACGAAATCTTTATCCGGACACGAAACCGAGCTGTGTTTATTACAACGTGATCATGACGGCATGCTCAGTGTGATTCAGTGAAGAAACTGAAGAAAAACATTAAGAAATGAGCACATAATCGATCCAGAGTTTTCAAGATTCAAGCAAATTTCAAGTTTTATGATCATGGCTTAGAAACATGATTCATGGCTTGAAGTTGGTATCAAATTGTTCTCCATACCGAGCCCCACAAGAAAACAATCATCTTTCGATCAAACGGGCATCAGAACAACCCCGAATCTGTCATGGCAGATCACGCAAGTTCTCCGGCAGCAGGGACTGTTCTGCAATTCCACACATTGTTGGGCAGAGGCAAAACAATCTTTTTGCACCCATTTTTAGAATTTCTTTTAATTCAATTAAATTGTAATTATCTTCAATTCTAGGTAGTTTTTGGGCGTCCACCCATGTTTGAGCCCAATTCTATCTAAGCTAAATTGTAAAATCCCCTTGTATTCATTCTTAAAGATCTAATAAAGATTTCATTTTTGCTTAAGCTCGTGGGTGCATTTTGGAGAGAAAGAGGAGAGAGGAGAGAGAAGAAAAAGACCAATACCCTTCGATAAGATAACTCTCTCTCCTCCCTTATTTCTCTCTCTTCTTCTCATCTCTATCTCTCTATTTCTCTCTCTTCTTCTCATCTTTATCTCTCTTTTTCTCGTCTCTATCTCTCCTTCTCTCTCTTCTTCCCATCTCTATCTCTCTTTATTTCTCTTCTTCTCGTCTCAATCTCTCTTTCTCTCTATTCTTCTCATCTCTATCTCTCTTTCTTGCTCTTCTTTTCATCTCTATCTCTCTTTCTCTCTTCATTTTGTCTCTATCTCTCCTTCTCTCTTCTTCTCATCTCTATCTCTCTTCTTCTCGTCTCTTTCTCTCTCTTCTTCTCGTCTCTATCTCTCTTTCTCTCTCTTCTTCCCATCCCTATCTCCTTTCTGTTCTTCTTAAAACACAACCGGCAATGCCTAGCACCGATTGTGTTTTTCTCTCTTTGCTCTTCTTAAAACACAGCCGACAATGCTTAGCATCGACTGCTTCTTTCTCTCTCCGATCTTCTTAAAATACATCCGGCAATGCCTAGCGTCGATTGTGTTTTTCTCTCTCTTCTCTTCTTAAAAAAACAATAGCCGGCAATGCCTAGCCCCGACTGTGTCCTTCTTGCTCCCTCTCTCTCTAACACAGCCGGCGATACCTAGCACTGAATGTGTCCTCTCTCTCCTTGCCACCTCTTTCTCTAACACAACCGACAATACCTTGCACCTACTGTGTCCTCTCTCTCTTTTTCTTCTAACACAGCCCGTGATGCCTAGTGCCAACTGTATCTTCTTTCTCTTCTTCTTCCAACACATCCGGTGATGCTTAGCGCCGACTGTGTTTTTCTCCCTCCTCTCTCCTTCCTTGTCTCTTCTCTCACACTCTTCTCCTTCGTTCTTTCCCTTCTCCTCTTATTCTCTCTTTATGATTTCTATGCCTTGTTTTATCCTTTTGTTTGACTAAGAGGGGTTGAGATTAACCTCTTATGGTAGCCCTATCATCTAGCCGTAATGTTGTTGTGCCAGAATTACCATGCCCGCTTTATTGCCACAACAGACTAACTATCGCATCTAGCTAGTCAGTATCGGTATTGACGTCTAGTAGTAACTCTGTTGAGCCAGTCTGAGTTATCGAGCCCGTTTTACTGCCGCTTCCAACCAATTACCTACCATCTTAGTCCTTGTACTGATCTCCCCGCCTAGTCAAATTCTTCTCTCCCCTGTCTTCCTTCTCTTATTCTTATGAATGTGCACGCTTGTGTACATTCACCAAAGAGGTAAGGTGAGGTTTGTTAACCCACCTGTCTTATAACATTTGCTATATGTATGTGATTGCAGAAAACAGGAGAATACAAGCCAAGGGGGGCGATTCCGAACCAGTTTTACGACTAGGTCGTGATCTAAGAGGGCGTCCACGCGAGCCAACCCGAGTAAGTCTCGAACCCACCTTAAATTCCTCTCTCATTGGTTGGTAATACCTACCATTGTTCTTGAACAAGGTTCCCAAGAGAGCGATCTCAAAAACGTCCCGAGTCTCCCCTGAAACCCGAGACACATGTCGCCTGATCATCTAGATCTGGAGGGTGTGATCGAGGCACCTAACCAGCTTGGCCACTCCACTGGGCACTTACTACCCCTTAAATGGATCATACTTGTTTAGCGAGTTTCTCCTTTTTATTTTCTGTATTCACACATCACTTATGGCTTGAGGGTTCTGTAACTCAATCATCCGGATCGGGGATTTTCTCATCCCCGCATTCGAGAGTATCCCTAGGGAATAAGTTCCTCCAACTTTGTTCCCAACCATCCTTTTGAGCAAAGACCCCTTGTCTAGCTCCCAGGTCTTAACCTGGATCAGTGTGAGGAGGGACTTAAAGGTCCCTCACTCCCCATCTCCTCGCTCTGGTGGAACCTCCGCCAAGGCACCCTACATTGGCAGCACGTCTGTTGCCACACACAGCAAGCACCCAGCCATTGGCAAGATAGTTGTCAGTTGTACTGGCGAGGTACGCTGGAAGGCTGCCAAGGCCCTCTTTGCAGGAGGCAAGCAATTTGCCATTACTTCTGTGGGTCGCCACAAGGCTGCCCCCCACATTCCTACACCACCACGAGTCCCTATTCCTAGAGGCTCCAAACATAGAGGCAGAGGCCCTATGGCCTCTACCTCTCACACACACCATAAGGATCGTGGTTCACCCACCCGAGCCACACCTCGGGGCAACTCTTATGTTACCTCGAGTCCGTGTCTAGAATCAGACCTCCCAAGGCCAGGTCCTGCACACGCTGCTCATATGCGCATCCCACCACTCGAGGCAATGCCATCATTGCGCCAACCCAAGTACATAGGAGACGACCTCCTCGTCCTCCTACTCAGCACATACAAGCGCACATTGTAAGGGGCAGGTCTCTACCTATTCTCTTATAGATACCTACTCGCGGCCTCCTAAGGCCAGATCACTCGCTCGAGCGCGAGGTCACCCTCAGGTCCCCCGTGATCCTTCTTCAAGGGGTGCACACGCATCGTCGGCACAAACATCCCCTCGCCCTCGACTTAGGCCTCCTCATGAGTCAACCCTGCTCCTGCCTACTCGTACTTCTTTGAGCAAGCATCTTCAGCCTTAGTATTCGAAGACCTTCCCTAAGAGTACCATCTTGAACCAACCCCGTCATTTTGGTCATGCCTCTGGAGCCCACAAGAGAGCTCAGGGCAATGACCTGATGGAAGATCAAGTACCGTGCCGGTGAATCTTAATTGAGATAATTATTTCACCAGGCATAAGAATAAGGTCTACCCCTTTGAGAAGGAATGGGTCCTTGCACTGTTCCGGTTATTATTGGAACAGAATATTATTCAGCTTCCAAAAGCCAAGTTCCCTGAGCAAGCTGGCCTTGACACTCAGGCGAATTATTGCTCTTATCATAGAAGGATCAACCATCCCACAGATGATTGCTGCATGCTAAAAGATATTATCGAGGCCTTGATCCAGAAGGGTCAAATAAAGCTCGAAGATTTAAAGAAGGCCTTCGGGAAAACAGAAGCCTCCCATGCAATAACTATCCAAAAAGAAGACGAAGCCCTAGTATCCGTCACGCCTTCTTCGTTGTAATGCTTCACGAAGGCATAATCACTCCGAAGCCCGCAAGGCAACCTCGACCCCTTCTTCAGGGGACTGAGGACGGTTGGTGCTTGTAACACCAGATAAGAGGTCATTACCTATGGGAATGCACCAGTTTCCATAACATATTCAAAAAAAAAATACGAGAATGTCTGGAGTTTTATGATGTTCCAGTAAGTGATCCCCAGCTACTACTCCATCAGTGCAAGAGGAGGGCCTCCCAGCACAAGACCTTCCTAACAATGATTCAGACTCTGCTGAACCCTTGACTTCCCATCCATGGATAGTCCACCAGGGGCGAAGCAGACTCAAGTCCTTGAGGCGAGAAACAATTCACCAAGCTAAGGTTGTTCACAAGCCTAGCGAGACGAATCAAACATCACCTCAAAAAACCAGAAGGAGATGGGCACCAAGGGCTGCTCACCGGAGAAGCAAGACGGTTCAACCGCCAGTTGAGCAGGAATTTCTCAAGCCCCTTCCCCCACTGCCAACCTTATTGGATTTTATCCTTAGCACGATCCTCCTTCCTTCTCATCAATAGGACATCCACGTCCAATGAGGGTGACGACATTAAAAGTACTCCTTAATGGTCTAAGCAAGGGAAAGACCTAAAAGATCCCTGCACACATCCAACCCTGGTGATGACGTATAAAGCGGCCTATATCGGTCTGATGAGGGGAACGACCTTAAAAGTCCCCTACTTTCTGACCCTTCTCCTTCTTCTTCTTCTTCTACTTCTCATATTTCTTCTCCTATGCCTCCTGCTGGTACAACCTTGAAATGTCCGAACTTCGAGGCTCTCGACAGAGAATTCAAAGGGATCAACATAAGCATGACGCAACAGAAACTATTGAGAACGACCCTGGCACAAGCAGAAGGATTCCTAACAGTTGCTGATGCCCTGGCAGAGCCACCATCTTCAAAGAAGCATAAAAAATCGAAGCCAAAGAAACCCCAGTGGCCCCATGAGCCTAACTTTGAGCAAAGACTGAGAGAATCAAGAGGGCAAAGCTTCTACTCTCGGGAAACTTGCCACATGGTACAAGTCTACGAAGTACCAGCCAGCGCAGGGCAAACACCCGTTCAAATACCATGTGATTCGTATGGGGACACTTCTTAAACCACAATCGTTGAATCTCAAATTCCTTGTAATCTCCAAGTCGAACTCCTATAGCCTAAGAAACAATCTTTATTTATGGAAGATCATTCCGTTTCTCAATCTGGGGAAGGTGCAGAAATTATGATCCACCCTGGATCTCTATAAGAGGCAAAGATGTCAGGATCATGGGTCTCTGCACTTGAGGTCTATCAAAAGACCTCTGAAAACAACAATGAAGAGTTGCAGGAGGCCCCAGTAGAGTGGGAAGAAGGCGGTCAAGCCACAACAGACGAGCTTGTGGAAATAAATCTTGGAGACGAAGCCGACCCCAGACCCACTTTTATTTCAGCAAACCTGTCTCTAAAAGAGAAAGAAGATTTCACTACTTTCTTGTTAGAAAATCGAGATGTCTTTGCTTGGCATTACCATGAGATGTTTAGTTTGGACCCTCAAGTCGTCGTTGATCCGACTATCAAACCTGTCAAGAAGAAGTCAAGGAGGTATAGGCCTGACCTCGAAATGCATATAGATGCCTAAGTAACCAAACTCAGACAAGCAGGTTTCATTCGTGAAGTCAAGTACCAGAAATGGCTAGCAAATGTCATTCCAGTCAAGAAGAAGAATGACCAAATTAGGGTCTGCATTGACTTCTACGACCTCAATACCACCTGTCCTAAGGATGACTTCTCGTTGCCGTTTATCGAGATGCTCATCGACTCTACGGCTCACTGTCAAATCTTTTCCTTCTTGGATGAATACTTCAGGTATAATCAGATACGGATGACATCTGAAGATGAGGAGGCCACTGCGTTCGTAACTCCAAAAGGGGTCTTCTGTTACACAATGATACATTTTGGATTAAAGAACGCTGGTGCCAAATACCAAAGAGCAATGGCACCATCTCCAAGGTCATAATACATAAAGCAGTGGTGGTAAAATCCGAAGAGAAGGATGCTCACATGAAAGACCTTGAAAAGGTATTTGATCGACTATGTCTCTATCAACTTAAAATGAACCCGCTGAAGTGCACTTTCAACGTGCATTCGGGAAAGTTCTTAGGGTTCATTGTTAGACCCGAGGGCTTGAAGTGGAGCCAGTCAAGATCAAGGCGATCCAAGAAATGCTGTCGCCAACCACATTGCAAGAGTTATGCTCTCTTCAAGGGCAGTTGGTGGACATCAGCAGGTTCATCTCAAATCTCTCAGGTCGCTGTAAACCTTTTACGCATCTGCTAAAGAAATATACTCCATTCATTTGGGATGAAGCATGTCAAGCAGCTCTTGATGACATTAAACAATATTTACTCAACCCTTCAGTAGTCTCTACACCAGTGCGGGGAAAGCCTCTCATCCTATACGTGACTGCTCTGGACGAGTCACTCGGGGCATTGTTGGCATAAAACAATGAAGAGGGAAAAGAGATTGTGTTATACTACCTCAGTCGCAGGATACAAGGGGCCGAGAGGAATTACACCCCTATAGTGAAGATGTGCTTGTCCGTGATCTTCATAGTACAAAAACTCCATCATTACTTACTTGAGCTTGACATGAAACTTATATAAAAAGCAGATCCTGTGAAATTTCTCATGACACGCCCATGCCTATCAGGACGTCTTGTTAAGTGGGCATTATTATTGATGGAGTTTGACATCACATATGTCCCACAAAAGGCCATCAAGGGCCAAGCCCTGGCTGATTTTCTCGCAGCACACCCCGTGCCAAAGGAATTTCTATTATCAAGCGACCTTCCTGATGAAGAAGTATTTTGTGCAGAGCTTTCTCATGAGTGGGAAATGTACTTTGACGGAGCCTTTGAATTTTACTAATGAGGAGACTGAGTGGTATTCCTGACTCTAAGGGAGGAATATTGCCTCTTTCTTTTTCTCTTGCCGAGGCATGTTCTCATAATGAGGCAGAATATCAGGTCCTTATAATTGGATTGGAAATAGCCTTCGACCTAGACTTGGAGCAACTCAAGATCTATGACGACTTTGAGTTGGTTATACGATAGCTCAAAGGGATCTACGCCGTCAGAAAATACCCTGTCAAGCGTTATCACGATACTGTAAAATCGTACATGTCCCAGTTTGAAGATATATCCCTGAGTCACATCCCCAGGAGGCTAAACTCGTAGGCAGACGAGCTTGCGATACTCAGGGCTACAATTCAATTGTCCTCATCAGGACCCATGCTTGTTTGGGTGGCAGAATGGGGACACATTGAACTAAGAACTGAGGTCGACAGGGATGATGAAAGAAATATCTTCCCTGAGTGCCCTCCTTATCCGTTTGGTGCCCTCCTTATTAAAGAAGTAATTAATACTGAACAAAAAATGACATAGAGTCAAGGAGCTAAGCGTTGAAACCAAGGAACCAGAATTCTGTGACCCAATATGTGCGAAAATTGAGCAAGTAGAAGATTGGAGAGAGCCCATCAGTAGTTTCCTAAAACATGGCAGGCTCTCGGAAGATCATGCCCAACACAACAACATACGTCGAATGTCTACCAAGTATACCCTCCTTGAAGGGGATGCTCTTTTCAGACAGTCATTTGACTGTATTCTTCTTAGATGTGTGGACATGCAAGAAGCAAATAAGGTGTTGGAAGAAGCACACTCAACACTCAAGAATTTGTGGACTACACCAGTCCGGTCCTAAGCTTTATGAACGAATACGCAGATTGGGGTATTATTGGCCTTCCATGATTGTTGATTCCCTAAACTATGCTAAAAAGCTCCAGGTGTGCCAAATACATTCAAGCCTTGTTCACCAGCCTCTAGAACCCTTACACCCTATAGTAGCATCATGGCCCTTCTCATAATAGGGTATGGATATTGTAGGGCATATAGATCCTCCTTCGGCAATGAGTCATGTCTTCATTCTAGCTGCAACATATTACTTCTCTAAGTGGGCTGAAGCGGTCCCATTTAAACAAGTTCATGGGACAACAGTGGCTGACTTCGTTCGACATCACATCATATACCAGTTTGGGGTCGCTAACTGAATTATCTCGGACAATGGCCCTCAATTTCAAAGTCATCATATTGATCGCTTGGTCAACCAGTTTGGTTTCGAATGGAGGAATTTCGACTATGTACCACCCTCGGGCGAATGGATTAGCTGAGGCCTTCAATAAGACCCTGTGCAATGTTTTAAGAAATTCATTATCAAAGACAAAGAAGAATTAGCACGAGAAGCTTCCCAAAGCACTATGGGCTTATCGTACTACTACACGAAATGCTATTGATTCCACTCCTTACTCTTTAGTCTATGGAGGTGAAGCAGTTTTACCCCTCGAAATTCAGATTCCTTCATTACGTATCGTTATACATCAAGGAGTAATCGAAGATGAGAGAGTCAAACTTTGGTATCAAGAAATGAATGCCCTCAATGAAAAGAGGCTAGAGGCTCAGCAGAACCTTGAACTCAACCAAGGGAGAATGAAGAGGGTGTTTGATAAGTCAGTCAAGGTCTGCTCATTCATCCATGGGGATCTAGTTCTAGCTATTAAAAGGCCGATTGTTATGCATGGGCACCGTAAAGGAAAGTTTGAACCCAAGTGGAAGGGTCCTTTTACAGTAAAAAAGGTCTCGCTAAATGGAGCTTACATATTAGCACAACCTGATGGAGAGGAGGCAATGCCCCCTATCAATAGGCAATACCTAAAGAAATACTATTCATAATGCATATTCAAGAAAAGAGACTCAATGCAAAACATTCAAGACAGTCCAAACAAGGTCTAACTCTTTATTGGTGTAAAAACGAGTTACAATTTACAAGCCAAAAAGCCCGTTATTAGGGAGGTTACAAGTCTCTTGCATCTGAGGATAAGAGGATGGTTACAAACTAAAATCTATAATTTCACTCTTGCATATGAGGATAAGAGGACGGTTACAGGCCAAAAGAATTCCTCTCCTCATGAAGAAAAAGCAAACCCACTGAACAATTGCTCTCCTAGAAGAAGCAAACCCACGAAAGAATTGATCTCCTAGAAGAAGCAAACCCACCAAAGAAGCACCCTCATCATGAAGAAGAAGCAAAACCCCTTGGAGAGTCAGCGCCAGTAGTGTGCTTCTTGCTACTGTTCACCTCCCAATGACTCCTTGTTTTTTGCAGCTCTTCGCCTCTCGAGACTCCTCATTTTCAAGGCATAAATCCCTTCGCCTCCCCAACGATTGCACATTTTCCAATCGCAACCGTTAGCCTTCCCCGTGACGGTCCACCTTAAGTGACCGTTCCGTTCCTTGACCCTTCGGTTTCTCACCGAAATTCCTCCTTCATGGCCGAAAAGTCACCAAATCCCTGCAAGGAAACCTTTGCAAGGCCACTAAAGACGCCGGAAACCACCAAGGCCCAAGAAAGACTCCCAACGCATGTGGAAATGCCCATTGCTGCACTTCCCGCATCTCCAACCCACAAAATCATGGTCGGAGCTCTCCTGTTTCCTAGAAAACTCGCCGGAGAACTCTCTTTTCTCACTCCCTTCCTGCACCTTCACCAATCCCCGACAAAACGTTCTGCCAGGCTTACCGAAACCTTCCCTGTAGGGATTGCCAGAACACTTGATCTCTTATTAGAATCCCCTGCTTGCAAGAGCTTCCACCGACTGCTCACTGTTAAAAAATTTGTTTAAGTTTTTACCTTCGGTGAAAAGTGGGGAAAATGGGGTTTTACCCCCTTATAGAGCCAACACTACCCTCAAACGCCCCTCACAAAATGGGAATCCTAGTCGCGTCCAAGGGAAGCCAAACGACGATGAGCCGAGTTGGGCTTTGACCCAAGGCCAGAGGCAACTCTCATTGTCTCTTGTAAAATTCCAACAAACACGTTGGACCGAGTCGGGCTTTGACCCGAGGCCTAGGTAAAGTTTCATTTGCTGCTTCATCAAATGCCATGCAACACAGACCAGGAGCGGGTCGGGCTCGGGTCATGTCTCAAAAATCAATCCATACTCAGTGCCGACTATGCCGTCGAAGTGACCTAGCACCGGCTATGTTTCAACAACCACAACGCCAGCTATGTGCTCGACAACTCAGTGCCAACTGTGTTCAAAGCACGTGTCGTCCTCAACACCGGCTATGTTTTTAACAATCTAGCACCGGCTGTGTTTTTAGCAATCTAGCATCGACTGAGTAGTTAAGAAGCAGTGTTGGTCGTCCTCAGTGCCCGTTGCATTTTCAAAGACTCATCGCCGGCTGAGCACTCACAAGAAATAATGGTTGCTGCACCTGAGACTAGCTGTATTTTAAGTAGCCTAGGCCGAAACAGTGTGTGTCCTATCACTATCCCCAATGAGGCTGCACCTTGACTCTGACCTATTGAACCTAGGTCGATCAAAATCAGGTCATGACTTCTCATTCCCAGTAGGAGAGACAGACTCGTTCTATAGCCTGTTATCCCCAGTGGAGTTGGGGTCATTTTTGCTGCCGCAACCCCTAGTGGTGCCTCACACTTATTTATTATGTGCTCAAGGATATAAAAGACTCACATTTGTCCCCTAATCCACATTTGTCCAAACTATATGACCTTAAACTGTAGCGGAAGTCTAGTTGCACGACCTTAAACTACATGGTCCTAGCTACATGACTTTTGAACTGCATAACTATGGTCTAACTGTATGATCCTAAAACTATAGTACACGTCCTAGCCACATGACATTGAAAGGCTTAGCACCATGGTCCAAACCATATGACCGTAAACTGTAGCAGAGATCTACTTGCACGACCTTAAACCGTATGGTCCTGGATGCATGACTTTAAACTTCATACCCACAATCCAGCTATATGACCCTAAATCATAATACACGTCCTGTCCACATGACGATAAACTGCTTTGCACAGGTCCCAGAGGTATGACAATAAACACCTTTTTATGTGCATTCTCAAGCATGTCATCCCTAACCAACCTGTTCGTGAGTCTCAACCCCAGTGAGTCCATTCATTTCATCATCCTTCATCATTCCCCATTGAGTCTCAACCACACTCACAAAACGACAAACCATCTTGCCACCTATACTCGTCGTAAGCTAATGGGGTCACCATTTTTCACCCACCTTTCACACCTCATCCATCTTTCATAGTAGCTTCGTGTCATGTCCCTAAAAGTGAGCTAAAACTACTATCATACTCACTCCATGGCCTCTATCAACTGCCATCGATCTCCAGTATGGTCCAGCTGTATGACCTTAAACTGTAATGCACATCTTGACCGCATGATGTTAAAAGGCTTCGCACAGGTCTCGAAGGCATGACCTGAAACACACCTTCACAAAATAAAATAAAATAATGGGCATGGTGTATACCTTAATAAGGGAACACCATGAGTAAAAATGACAGATGGGCATTATCACGAAACCATGAGCAAAAGAGTTTCGTGAATAAAACCTGGGCATAGTGAAAACCTGAAAGGGCATCGTGAGTAAAAATGGAAGAATAAGGGTGAACATGGCTGTAAGGTCATGAGTAAAAGAGCCTCAAATAAAAAGAAGTTGGTGAAAACCATCTCTACGGTGCCGCTCCCCAAGTTTAAGTGAAAATCCACAAAGGTCGCTTGGACCAATAAATAGGTTGATGCAACGCTCGCCTCAACAGGCGACTTCTGCCCTCATTGAAAAAAAAAAAAAAAGAATCCCTGGTGTTACAATACCAAGGTCCAAAAATATGAGCTCCAAGGAACAAATGGTGCACGATGCAGACGAGTGCCAACAAAAAGCTCTTCAGCACAACAAACAAACAAGAAAGTCACTTCGATGAACCAAAGATGCCCCAAGAAGGCTAAGTCAACCATGACTTTGGAGCGGCAATCAAAAGATTGTCGTAGCTACAAAGCAGTGGGTAGGGGTAGTTATACCCAAAGATGGTTATCTCGATAAAATGAGGTACCCTACCGGCTAAGGAACAATTGGTGCGTTACGCAGACAAGCGCTAACCAAAGGCTCTTTTGTTGTCTATCTAAGACAAAGAAACAATGCTCTTCGACATGGCACTCAATTACCAGATGGCCTGATTTTGACTGATGAGGTCCGTACAAAATCCTCAGCTTCAGAATTGCAGACAGTCCACATGAGGGTGAGGACTTCTATAAGATCCCTAAAAACGAATCTCTTCTCCCCCTAAAGTCTCCACGGACAGACCAGCGAACAATGCATCCCTATGTCTGAGCATCCTAGTAACACCATTGCGTGAATCTCCTCGGCGTTCACGTGGTCCTGTGGCTAAGAAGTAAAAAGTAATAAAGTCGAAAGAAATTTTTTGAATGTTGTCCTTCTTGCTTCTCTAGAAGAGCAACATTCAGCGGGGCAAGCTGTTTGAATTTACTTTTCAGCACATTGGTCCCCAATGCGGCATAAAGAGGAAGCATGTTAATAAAGCCTACAAAACAGTTGAAATTTTGACAGTCTCATAATGGCCCCAGAATCGGTCAAGATCTTCATCAGCACTCCAAAAAGCCACCTGCCAAGTTTCATCGCGGTTAGACATATTTAAGGTAGTGAACACAAAGAAACAATTTCGGCCAAATCGGTCTCGAGCACCCTGAAGTGGACCCCGTAACTAGAACTATATTTTTGGTGTGTCAAATAGCTATGGGACCCGCCATTGAATTCGACACGGTCGAAAACCCATATGGGTCAAGTTTCGACTTAATCAGGCACTCTAAGACAAAGTTATCGGTAAAATACGAAAAGGGGTAGGCCACATACTATTCCAGTGTGGCTACCCTGCACCAAAACACCATTAAAAGTGGTTGTTTTTACAGTCACGGGTAGTGACTTTCGGGGCCTATATCTCACTCATTCCAAGTTGGATCGCTCTCAAATTTTATGAGCATGTTCGTCTCATCAAGATGAGCGTTCGATATGTGTTACGCCTTGTGATGATGTCTGAGCAGGGAGAAAAACTAGAGAGAAGTTGTTGATCCGTGAAGAAAATTACAGAAAATTCAGCAACAGCACGCCTCACTTGAGCGGCCAAATCATGGCGCTCGCATACCCGATCGGCACGAAACCAATTGCATTATGTGCATAAGGTCCGTGGCTATCTCTGGTCTGAATCCTGTGTACGATGAATGGTTGGATTTCACACATGGAAGCGTTGATGCTGCTATAATTCCATCCTTTGGATTTCAAGATTTAGGCAAAAAACTTAAGATGACAAAATCTTCATCCGAATACGAAATCGAGCTACGTTTGTTGCAACGTGATTGTGACGGCATGCTAAGTGTGATTGAACCAAGAAACTAAAGAAAAACATTAAGAAACGAGCACACAATCGATCAAAGTTTTCATGATTTAAGCAAATTTCAAATTTCATGACCATGGCTTAAAAACATGATTCATGACTCGAAGTTGGTATCAAATCGATCACCATGCCGAGCCCCACAAGAAAACGATCATCTTTCGATCAAACAGATATCAGAAGAACCCCAGATAAGTCATGGACTCAAGTTCTCGGGCAGCAGCAGGGACTGCTCTTAAATTTCACACATTGTTAGGCAGGGGCATAATAGTCATTTTACAACCATTTTTAGAATTTCTTTTAATTCAATTAAATTATAATTATCTTCAATTCTAGGTAGTTTTTTAGTGTTTGCCCATGTTTGGGCCCAATTCTATATAAACATGTAAAGCCAAATTGTAAAATCCCCTTGGGTTCATTCTTAAAGACTCAATAAAAACTTCATTTTTGCTTAAGCACGTGGGTGCGTCTTAGAGAAAGAGAGAAAGAGGAGAGAAAAGAAAAAGGCAGGTACCTTCGATAAGGTAACTTTCTCTCTCCTCCCCTCTTTCTCCCTCTTTCTCTCTCCTCCCCTCTTTCTCTCTATTTTTCTCTCTTTTTCTCGTCTTCATCTCTGTATTTCTCTCTCTTCTTCTAATCTATATCTCTCTTTCTCTCTCTTCTTCTCATCTTTATCTCTCTTTCTCTCTCTTCTTCTCGTCTTTATATCTATTTCTCTCTTCTTCTCATCTTTATCTCTCTATTTCGCTCTCTTCTTCTCATCTCTATCTCTCTTTCTCTCTCTTCTTCTCATCTCTATCTCTCTTTCTCTCCTCTTCTCATCTCTATCTCTCATTCTCTCTCTACTTCTTATCTCTATCTCTCTTTCTCTCTATTCTTCTCGTCTCTATCTCTCTTCTTCTCATCCCTATCTCCTTTCTATTCTTCTTCTTAATACACAGGTGGTAATGCCTAGCGCCGACTGTGTCTTTCTCTCTCCGCTCTTCTTAAAACACAGCCGACAATGCCTAGCACCGACTGTGTCTTTCTCTCTCCACTCTTCTTAAAACACAGCCGACAATGCCCAGCCCTGACTGTGTCTTTCTCTCTCCGCTCTTCTTAAAACACAGCCGGTAATTCCTAGCGCCGACTATGTCTTTCTCTCTCCACTCCTCTTAAAACACAACCAGCTATGCATAGCACCAACTGTGTCTTTCTCTCTCCTCTCTTCTTAAAAAAAAAACAGTCGGCTATGCCTAGTGCCGACTGTGTCCTTGCCCCCTCTCTCTAACACAGTCGGTGATACCTAGCGCCGACTGTGTCCTCTCTCTGTTCTTCTTCTAACACAGCTGTGTCTTCTTTTTCTTCTTCTTCCAACACAGCCGACGATGCCTGATGCCGACTGTGTCCTTCTCGCTCCTCTCTCCTTCCTTATCTCTTATCTCACACTCTTCTCCTTCTTTCTTTCCCTTTCTCTCTTTCCTTCCCTTCTCTTATTCTCTTACTTTTTATTCTCTCTTTATGATTTTCATGTCTTACTGTTATCATTTCATTTGACTAAGAGGGGTTGAGATTAGCCTCTTGTGGTAGCCCTGTCGTCTAGCCATAACGTTGTTGTGTCAGAATTACTGTGCCCACTTTATTGCCACGACAGACTAACCATTGCGTCTAGCTAGTCAGTATCGGTATTGACGTCTAGTTGAGCCAGTCTGAGTTACCGAGCTCGTTTTACTGCCACATTAGACCAATTACCTACCAGCTTAGCCATTGTGCTGATCTCCTCGCTTAGTCATTGTGTTGATCTCCCCGCCTAGTCAAATTCTTCTCTCCCCCATCTTCCTTCTCTTATTCTTATGAATGTGCACGCTTGTGTACGTTCACCAAATTGGCAAGGTGAGGTCTGTTGACCCACTTGGCTTATAACATTTGCCACATACGTGTGATTGCAGAAAATATGAGAATACAAGCCAGGCGATTCCAAACCAGTTTTACGACTGGGGGACTTTCTTCATGATCTAAGAGGGCGCCCACGCGAGCAAGTCCTGAACCTACCTTAAATTCTTCTCTCATCGATTGGTAATACCTGCTCTTGTTCTCGAACAAGGTTCCAAAGAGAGTGATCTCAAAACGTTTCGCGCCTCCCATGAAACCCGAAACGTGTGCCGCCCGATCATCCAGATCCAGAGGGCAAGATCGAGGTACCTAACCAGTACTCTTTGCAAATTCGAATAAAGTGAGGTATTTTTCATTTGAAAAATAATTGAGGAATTATTTGAAAATGAGGTAAAAATAATAATTTGAGGTACCTTTGGGAAATTAAAAATAATATCAGGTAAAGAAAAATATATTGAGATATTTTTTATGAAAAAAATAAATCGAGGAACTTTTTGCTAATAAAAAATAAATCTATTTAAAGGAAACTAATTTGAGGTAATTTTTTGTTAAAAGAATAAATAGAGGTTCTTTGTGGTTAAAAAAACAAAATAAGGTAAAGAAGAATAATTCTAGGATTTTTTATAAAAAAAAATTAATTGAGGTACCCTTTGGTATAACAAAAAAAACTTAGGTATTTTTTATATAAAAATAAAATGGCCTACTTTTAGGTAATAAAAAAAAAGATGAGGTCAAAGAAAATAATTTAAGGCATTTTTTGGTTAAAAAATAAATTGGGGTACTTTTTTTTGCAACAGAAAATAAAATGAGGTAAAGAAAAATAAAAATAATTTGATGCATTTTTTGCGAAAAAAATAAATTGGTGTGCACTTTTTTGTAGTAAAAAAATAAAATGAGGTAAGAAAAAATAATTTGCAATATTTTTTGATAAAAAAAATTGGGATAATTTTTGGTAACAGAAAATAAACTGAGGTATTTTTCGTTTGAATAATAGATTGAGGTACTTTTTTGACATAAAACATGAAATGAGGTAAAGAAAAATAATTTGTGCTATTATTTGGTAAAAAAATAAGTTGAGGTTATTCATTGAAATAAAAAATAAAAATGAGGTAAATTTTTTTTTTTGTGAGGTGTTATTTGCTAAAATAAATAAATTGAGGTACGTTTGGAAAATTAGAATAAACTGGGGTATTTTTCGTTTACAAATAAATTGAGGAATTATTTGCTAATAAAGAATATAATGATATAAAGAAAAATAATTTGACGTATTTTTTGGTATAAAAAAAAATGAGGTAATTTCGGGAGATAAAAAATAACATCAAGAAAAGAAAAATATAATGAGGTATTTTTTTGGTAAAAAAATTCAGTAACTTTTTAGTAATTAAAATAAACTGAGGTTTTTTGTTTGGTAAACAAATCGGTTGAGGTATTTTTGGTAATAAAAAGTAAAATTAGGTAAAAAAAAAAATATTTTGATGTATTTTTTGTTAAAAACAAAATTGAAGTGCCTTTTGGTAATAAAAAATAAAATGGGGTAAGGAAAATTAATTTGAGGTATTTTCTTGATCAAATAATAAACTGAGGTAAATTTTGGAAAAAAAATAAACTGAGATATTTTTCATTTTAAAAATAAATTGAGCTACTTTTCGGTAAAAATAATAACTAAATATGGTAAAGAAAAGTAATTTGAGGTATTTCTTTGGTTAAAAAAATAATTTGAGGTACTCTTCAGTAATTAAAATAAATTGAGGTGTTTTTTGGTAAAAAAAATAAATTGAGGTACTCTTTGGTAACTAAAATAAACTAAGGTACTTTTTGGTGACCGAAAAAAAAGAATGAGGTAAAAAAAAATAGTTTGATATAGTTTTTGGTAAGAAAAAATAAAATGGGGTAAAGAAATTTAATTTTAGGTATTTTTTGTAAAAAAGAATAAATCGAGGTGCATTTTTGATAATAAAAAATAAAATGACGAAAGGAAATATAATGTGAGGTATTTTTTGGTAAAAAATAAATTGAGCTACGTTTTGGTAATTAACAATAAACTGAGGTATTTTTCGTTTGAAAATAAATTGAGTTACTTTTTTGTAATAAAAAATAAAATGAGGTATTGACAAATAATTTGTGGTATTTTTCCTTAAAAAAATAAGTTGAGGTTATTTTTGGAAACAAAAAAATAATTAGGTAAAGGGAAATAATTCAAGGTGTTTTTCGCTAAAGAAATAAATTGAGGAAATATTTGGAAATAAAGAATAAAATGATGCAAAAATAATAATTTGAGGTGCTTTTGGAAAATTAAAAATAAACAGCAAGTAAGGAAAATTATAATGAGGTATTTTTTATTATATAAATCGAGGAACTTTTTGTTAATAAAAAATAAAACTAGTTAAATGAACCTAATTTGAGGCAATTTTTTGTTAAAAGAATAAATAGAGGTGTTTTGTTGTAATAAAAAAAGAAATAAGGTAAAGAAAACTTAAAATGGGCTACTTTTAGGTAATAAAAATTAAGACGAGGTAAAGGAAAATAATTTGAGGCATTTTTGGGTTAAAACATAAATTGGGGTATTTTTTTTATAACAGAAAATAAAATGAGATAAAGAAAAATAAAAATAATTTGATGTATTTGTTGTGAAAAAAATAAATTGGTGTGCTCTTTTCTGTAGTAAAAAATAAAATGTGGTAAGAAAACATAATTTGTGGTATTTTTTGATAAAAATAAATTGAGATAATTTTTGGTAACAAAAAATAAACTAAGTTATTTTTCGTTTGAATAATAGATTGTGGTACTTTTTTTGACATAAAACATAAAATGAGGTAAAGAAAAAAAATTTATGCTATTATTGGTAAAAAAATAAATTGAGGTTATTCATTGAGATAAAAAATATAAATGAGGTAAAGAAAAAAAAAATTGAGGTGTTATTTTCTAAAATAAATAAATTGAGATACCTTTTGGAAAATCAGCATAAACTGAAGTATTTTTCGTTTACAAATAAATTGAGGAATTATTTGGTAATAAAGAATAGAATGAGATACAGAAAAATAATTTGAAGTATTCTTTGGTATAAAAAAAAAAACAATCGAGGAAATTTTGGGAAATAAAAAATAGCATCAGGTAAAGAAAAATATAATGAGGTATTTTTTATTTAAAAAATAAATTCAGTAACTTTTTGGTAATTAAAATAAACTGAGGTATTTTGTTTTGTAAACAAATAGGTTGAGGTATTTTTGGTAATAAAAAATAAAAGTAGGTAAAAAACAAATATTTTGATGTATTTTTTGTTAAAAAAAATTTGAGAGGCCTTTTGGTAATAAAAAATAAAATGGAGTAAGGAAAAATAATTTGAGGCATGTTTTGGTCAAATAATAAATTGAGGTAAATTTTGGAAATTAAAATAAACTGAGATATTTTTCATTTTAAAAATAAACTGAGCTACTTTTTCAGTAAAAATAATAACTAAATATGGTAAAGAAAAGTAATTTGACGTATTTGTTGGATAAAAAAATAATTTGAGGTACTCTTTGGTAATTAAAATAAATTGAGGTGTTTTTTGGCAAAAAAAATAAATTGCGGTACTCTTTGGTAATTAAAATAAAATGAGGTACTTTTCGGTGACTGGAAAAAAAAAATGAGGTAAAAAAAAATAGTTTGAGATATTTTTTGGTAAGAAAAAATAAAATGAGGCAAAGAAAAATAATTTGATGTATTTTTTGTAAAAAAAAAAAATCAAAGGTGTGTTTTGGTAATAAAAAATAAAATGACGTAAGGAAAAATAATGTGAGGTATTTTTTGGTAAAAAATAAATTGAGCTACTTTATGGTAATTAACAATAAATTGAGGTATTTTTTGTTTGAAAAATAAATTGAGGTACTTTTTTGTAATAAAAAATAAAATGAGGTATAGAAAAATAATTTGTGGTATTTTTCCGTAAAAAAATAAGTTGATGTTACTTTTGGAAATAAAAAAAACAATTAGGTAAAGAAAAATAATTCGAAGTATCGTTTGCTAAAGAAATAAATTGAGGTATTCTTTGCAAATTAGAATAAACTGAAGTATTTTTCGTTTGAAAAATAAATTGAGGAATTATTTGGAGATAAAGAATAAAATGAGGCAAACCAAATAATTTGAGGTACTTTTGGGAAATTAAAAATTATATCAGGTAAAGAAAAATATAATGAGGTATTTTTTTATGAAAAAAATAAATCGGGTGACATGTGTTTGGTTAGGTGCCTCGACCTCGCCTCCCCGGATCTAAGTGATCAGGTGACACGCGTCTCGGGTTCGTAAGACCCGGGACCTCAGATCACAAAACAAGGGCAGGTGTCTTACTAATGAGAGAGGAATTTTGGATGTGAGGTGGGGACCAACCTCACCTAGGTCCATGACTTACTCCGGCTGACTCGTGCTAGCACCCTCTTAGATCATGACGGAAAGCCCTCCAGCTGCTTCAGCTAGTTCGGAATCGCCTCCCTTGACCTGCAATCTCTTTGTTTTCTGCACAACACTACTATGGTTAATTTGCAAGACAAGTGGGCCGAAGGACCTACCCTTGTCTTAGGGCAATGCACATTCGTGTGGCTAAGAATGTGAGAAGTTAGGGTGATGAAGTGGAAGGTTTGGATGAAAGGAGAAAAGAAGAGGGCACTCGACAAGGGGACGAGACTAGCATGATAGCTGGACCATTGTAATGACCGACCCAGTGTCGTAGCAAGACGGGCACGGTACTTTGGACCGGCACAACGGCAATACTACTTAAAACCAAGGTCGACATGACAATCCTAATTTGGTGTGGCAGCAAGATGGGTATTGTACTCAGGACCAACATGATGGCAATACTGCTCGACAGCTAGACCACTATGGCAACACTAGATGGAGCCCATCCTCGGTCACGTGAGAAGAGAATGAAGAAAATGCACGAGACGACGAAGAGATGGGATCTCAACGGCGCTAAGTGTCACCACCTATAACCATGGAGTAGCAGTGTCACGGCCCTTGGACGATGCTATGCACTATTGCTCACGGCTAGAGGGCAAGCGGTGAACTACTTGCTACGCTAGGCATCGTCGTTGGGCAACACGAGAAGGTAGCACACCCCTGGCAGGCAGCGATAGCCTCTTGTGAAGTGCGTGGCGATAGCCATCCGCGAGGCGTGCAGCGATAGTTCTTGTCAAGGCACACGATGATAGGCGAGGGATGCAAGAAGAGCCTGCGTATGGCAATCAGCACCGAGAGCACGAAGAAAGCTTGTAGACGGCAATAGGCACCGAGCACACGAAGAAGGCTTGTGGACGGCGATAGGCACCGAGCACGTGAAGGAAGCTCGCGGAGAGCGATAAGCACCGAGCGCGAAGGAAGCTCGTGGACGACGATAGGCACCGAGCGCACGAAGGAAGTTCATGGACGACGATAGGCACCGAGCGCATGTAGGAAGTTCGTGGACGACGATAGGTGTTGCCGCAACCTCTCACGAGCGGCGATAGGCATTGATGTTTGTGATAGGCGTGCAATAGGGGGAGACCCCTACAGGTGGCAATAAATTTCATCTTCTGTGTTCTTCACTGAGGCGTCAAGGATACATTTGCGGACGGTGGTGAGCAGTGTCATCTGTGGGCCTCATTGAGAGATAGAGATGACCTAACAAAAAGGGGAAAGGAGCTCGGGCATGGCACTGCCATTGTCATGTGCGACCTATGAAACCACAAGATGGGAAAAAAAGAAAAGAAAGAGGCATCACGGCACTGCCACTGCCGTGCATGGCCTCTGAGGGAGGCTCAAATGAAGAAGAAGAAGAGGAAAGAAAAGAAGAGAGAGAACATTTACCTTGAGTCTAGGGGTACCATTCTAAAAGTTTCTCTCTCCTACTCTCTCTCTCCAAACATGACCCAACAATGAGAAGGAAAGGAATTTCTATTAAGTAAAAATTTTCTTTGGTGAAGAGTTTCAAGCCCTTTGCGTACAATGATGGTACGTGGTATATATAGAATTGTGCCCAAACATGGGTGGATTGATCAAAATTATTAATTGCTGGAAATTAAGATTTAACTAAATTAAAAGAAATAGGAAAATAGGGTGCAAAATAACAGATTTGCACCTTCCTAACAATTTGTGGAATTTCGAAACAGTCCCTATGTTGCCTTAGAACTTGTAAGATTTTTCATGGATGATCTGGGGTTGTTCTGATGCTGTTTGATCAAAAGGTGGTTGTTTTCTTGTAGGGCTCGGCATGGTGATCGATTTGATACCAATTTCGTGCCATGGATCGTGTTTTTAGGGCACGATCATGTGACTTGAAATTTGGATGATCTTGAAACTTTGGATCGATTGTGTAATTGTTCCTTGATGTTTTTCTGTGATTTCTTCACTGAATTACACTGAGCATGCCGTCATGATCGCGGGACAACAAATGCAGCTCGAATCCATGCCCAGATGAAGATTTTAAAACTTTGGAGTTTTAGCCAGAATCTAAAATTCTGGCGACAAAATTTACAGTCACTTCATCAGCTTCATGTGCGAAATCTGACCGTTCATCATATACAGGGTTCAGAGTAAAGATAGCCCTAGACCTTACGCACGCAATGGAATTGTTTCACATCGATCGGGTTCACAAGCAGCGTGATTTGGTCGCTCGAATGAGGCATGACGCTGCTGATTTTCTTACACTTTCTTCACGGATCAACAATTTCTCTCTAGCTTTTCTTCGTGCTTGGGCGTCGTCGCAGGACGTGCCATATATCGAAACGCTTGTCTTGATGAGAGGAACATGCTCACAAATTTTGAGCACGATCTGACTTGAGACGGATAAGATATGAGCCTCAAAAGTCACTGGTTATGACCGCCCCTTTAATGGAGTTGAGTTGCAAGGTGGCCGCATGAGAGTAGCGTGCAGCTCCTCCTGTTTCGCTCTTTCACCTATAACTTCTTCTTGGGATGTCCGTTCAAGCTGAAATTTGACCCTTAGGGGTTTTAAACCGTACCGGATCTAATGGAAGTGGACCTACAACAAATTGAGACACCAAAAATATAACTCTAGTTATAGGGTTTGTTTCAGGGTGCTAAAGATTGATTCTGTAGAAATTATTTCTTAGTCTGCGCTGCCTTAGACAAGTTGGAATGTGATGAAACTTGACAAAATACTTTTGAGATAATTTTTAAAGATCTTGGCCAGTTCTAGGGCTATTCTGAGATTGTCGACATTTCCACTCAGGTTTTATTAACTAAGGACCCATGATGATGAAAAATGTCTTCGAATAGTATGCCCCGCCGAATGTTGTGCTTCAAGATAAGCGAGAAGTACAATCATTCTAGAAATTTCCCCTGGCTAGCCAACGGGCTACATGAATGTCGAGGAGATCCACGTAATGTTGTAACTAGGATGCTCAGACGTCTGTACGCATTGTACGAGTCCATCCGTGGAGACTTTAAGTGGAAAAGAGACTTTTGAGGGATCCTGTCGAAGTCCTTACCCTCGAGGGACTATTTACAATTTTGACAGCTTGAGGATTTTGTAAGGACCTCATTGGTCGGAATCGAGCCTATTTGGAGGCTAAGTGCTATGAACCTTTGGTTGGCATTATTTGCTACTACACCAGGTTTGCTTTTGATGATCAGGGTATCTCTGTAGGTCCGTCTTGTAGGTCCATTCGGGGGAATCTGACCCTTCCCAAAGATCTGGGCCTGTCGACTGGGGAGAATTTTGGGGAGGCGGCGTCGTGGGCCCCATCGTGCCTGATCTAGTCGGGGGCTTCTGACCTGTCTCGAATATCTGAGCCTGTCGGCTAAGGCTTTTGGAGAGACGATCTCGATGGTAAGGAACAACCCTAAAGTCTCTGGCAGGTTAGTCCCTGGCTTTGTCAGTTTCTTGCCTTCGCGATGATCTTTTAGCATTTTGGATGGATCTTTCGGTCGTCGTCCTCACCCTCAAGGACTCTTGTTGTTTTTGGAGGTGAAGTGTGGGAGATCCTATGAGGCTCTCACTCCCAGGTGAGCCATTTTGTGTTGTGATTGGATTAGATGCTGGCAGTTGAGGATTTTGTGTAGACCTCGCCAGCTAGAATTATGACTGTTTGGCAATTGTGTGTCGACTGAGGCTGTGGTGTTGTATCAACCTGTTTTGTTGGTCCAAGCGCCCTTTTGCGGGTTTTCACTTGAACAAGGGAAGTGGCACTGTAAAGACGGCTTTCACCAATTTACTTTGTTTGTGGGCTCTTTTACCCATGATCTTGCGGCCATTTCCACCCTTTTCATCCGTTTTTGCTCACAATGCCCTTTTGGGGTTTTCACCATGCCTGGGTTTTTGTTTTCACAGAAATCTTTTACTCATGGTTTCATGACTATGCCTGTCTATCATTTTTACTCATGACGTTCCCTTGTCCAAGTGTACACCATGACTTTTTTTTGTGAAGGTGTGTTTAGGGTCATGCCTTCGAGACCCTATACGAAGCCTTTTAATATCATGCGGCTAGGATGCGCACTGTAGTTTAGGGTCATACAGTTGGACCAGAGTGGTAAAAAATGGCAATCTGTGGAGGCCATAGAGTGAGTATGATAATGGTCTTGACTCGCTTAGGGGAGATGGCATGAGGGTACTTATGAAAGATGGAAGATGATGAATGGTGGGTGAAAAGTGGTGACCCACTAGCTGACGGTGAGTATGGGTGAGACTCACGAATGGGTCGATTAGGGAAAGTGTGCGTGAAAATGCACGTAAAGGGGGTGTGCGCGCATGTGGGGGCAAGTTTACAGTCGTGCCTCCGGGACCTACGCAAAGCAATTTAACATCATGCGGCCAAGACGTGCACTATGGTTTAAGGTCATATAGATTGGACCGTGGTTATGCAGCTTAAAGTCATACAACTAGGACCACGAACGGGTCGATTAGGGAAGACGTGCATAAAGATGCATGTAAAAGGCATGTGCGTGTGTGTGGTCTCACTAAAGAGGTAATGGAGGTGGTGTTCGCACACGAATGGGTAGGTTAGAGAGGACGTGCATGAAGATGCACGTAAAAGGTGTGTACACGTATGTGGGGGCGTCTTTAAGGTCATGCCTCCTGGACCTGGGCAAAGCAGTTTAACGTCATGCGATCAAGATGTGCACTATGGTTTAAGGTCATGCAGTTTAAATTCATGCAATTAAGACCCTACAGTTTAAGGTCGTGCAACTAGACCTCCGCTATAGTTTAAGGTCATATAGTTTGGACCATGATGTTAAGCCTTTTAATGTCATGTGACTAGGACGTAGACTATGGTTTATAATCATATAGTTCGAACCGTGGCTATGCAGTTTAAAGACATGCAGCTAGGACTAGGCAGTTTAAAGTCATGTAGCTAGGACTAGGTAGTTTAAGGTCGTGCAACTAGACCTTCGCTACAATTTAGGGTCATATAGTTTGGACCATGGCTATGAAATTTGAAGTCATGCAGTGCGGACCACGGCTGTGCAGTTTAAGTCATGCAGCATGAACCATTTTATGGGTCGCAATGTAGGTGAAACTGCATGGGGAATAGGTTTATGGATAGTAATCTGACTCCCTGGGGATAAAGATAGTTGAGGCTATACACAAGCAGAGAGATTTGAATGAAGATGGTGGCTCTACAAGGAGTGGCAAGCGAAAGCGGACTTCACGGGGGATTAAGAGGGTAAGTGTGACTCCCTGAGGATGATGAGTAATGGTATGATGTAACTCTTTTGAGAATGACATGCTAGAGTATAGATACAACCCCACTGGGGGTTGAAAGGATAAGAATATCCCTAACTCCCTGGGGGTAGTGGGTCGCAATAGGATGTGACTCCTACTATGGTGTTGGTGTGAAATAGACCCACTGGGGATTGAAGGGGAAGCATGATTCCCTTTTTCTTTTGCATACACCTAACTCCACTGGGGATGTTGATGAAATACACTTGGCGAAGGGGTGCGTCCATTTCACAGTTTAAAGTCATACGTGTGGACTATTTGTCACGTTGTTTATCATTTTCCTATAGGGACGTATGTTATAGTTTTAAGATCTTGTAGCTCGGACCATGGCTATGCAGTTTAAAGTCATGCGGCTAAGACCACACAGTTTAAGGTCGTGCAACTAGACCTCCTCTACAGTTTAGGGTCATATAGTTTGGACCATGCAGTTTAAGGTCGTGCAACTAGACTGTGGTTGTGCAGTTTAAGGTCATGCGGCTAGGACCATGGCTGTGTAGTTTAAGGTCATGCAGCATGGACCATGGCTGTGCAGTTTAGGGTCATGCAAGCGGACCATTGTGTGGGAAGAATGTGACTCCAGGGGGAATAGAGTCATAATTGGGGACTCGACTCCCGGAGGAGTGAGCTTATGGTGCAAGGAATGTACTTCTTGGGGATGCAGGACGAAGGTCCAAATGAGAGTGTCATGGCATGCGCATGGTACTAAGTTTTGGATGGTGCATGTGGTGTTAAGCTCTTGATGAAGGGTACGCGGCGTTAGCCACTTGGTGAGGCGCATGGTGCTAAATCCTTGATGAAGTGCGCGATGATAGCCCTTGACGAAGCGCACGATGATGGCCCTTGACGAAGGAGAGCGACGATAGCCCTTAACAAAGTGCACGGCGATGGCTCCTTGACGAAGTGCGCAATGATGGCCCTTGATGAAGCACACGTCGATGGCTTCTGGGTGAAGCACACAACGATAGCCCCTTGACGAAGCGTGGGACGATGGCCTTTGAAGAAGCACACAGATTGGCTCTTGACGAAGCGCACGACGATGGCCCTTGATGAAGCACATGGAGATGGCTCCTTGACGAAGCACACGACAATGGCTCCTTGACGAAGCGAGCAGTGATGGCCCTTGACGAAGCACACGATGATGGCTCATTGACGAAGCACACTGCGATGGCTCCTTGACGAAGTGCATGACGATAGCCTCTGGGCAAAGCACACGATGATAACCCTTTCGGGTCTCAAGCTTGACCCACCCCAGCCTGGTCTTATTGCCGTCAGAAGCTGAGGACTGGAACGTCTTTTTGAACTTGTGAGGAGAAGTTTATGACACTACTAATTATAAAAGGGGTTGCCGAAGGGTAAAATAATTGAAGAGAATTTTTAGAGAGAGAGAGAGCTGAAGCCTTCGTCAAGATTTTTCCAACTAGAACTTCTCGGGCAAATTTACAGCAGGCAGGCCTTCAGGAGCTTTTCTGACGAGCTTCAGCAGGTCCTGGGCTTTTGCGACGTGCTTACGAGTGTTTTGGAGAGTGTCAAGGCTCTCCTGAGTAAGGGACGGGGTCTCAGTGCCTTAGCGAGATTTGCAGTGGTGCTCTGCCAGAGTTGTGGTGCTTTTCAGATAGTCTTGAGGCTGAAAGGGAGGTTATAGAGAAGTTAGGGGAGTCTGACGATCTTCTGGCCATTGGATGAGAAGAAGGAGAAGCAGCAGTGGGCTTACCAAAAACTCAGTGGAATTATAGTGATTTTGTGGTGAACTACTAGAGTGCGAAAACAAGGAGAAGGGAAATCCATAGGGTCACAGGGAACTTTCCAGGGATTTCGGTCGTTTTTTACCAACTCTGGTAGCTAGTAGAAGGCAAGGAAGGGTATTCCAGTCAACAGGAGTAAGTTTTTGATGAGAAGAGGAAGCATCAGTGAGAACCCAAGGCGTCACAGGCCTGCAATGGTAGTGAGGCAAAGGGTTGTGAGACGACGAATGGTCACCTTCCGCACACGCGGCGACAGGCCACGTCGCGATTGTCAGGTGGCGTGCCCATATTTCAAGGGATGTGGTACATTGCACGTGCGACGTGTGCGAACAACTGGAGCACAGGTGGCATCAAGTGCTTTACTTTTGCAGCCGGCGATAGCCCCTTGGTTACTAGATGGCGATAGCCTGCCTTCTGCACACGACGATACCATCTCAACGAGCTGACAACAACAGTTCCTTAGCCGTGAGACAACGATAGTCTTGTCTTCTATGCGCGGCAATACCATCTCAACGAGCAGATGGCGATAACCCTGCCCTTGGTTGCGAGATGTTGATAGCTTGCCAGCATTATGCCTTGAGTAACCAATTGGCGATACGCCCCTATGAGTGCAATTTTTCGCGACCGCTTAGCATCCTTTGACAGCGAAGCTTTTTTATCCAATGGCTCAACCTTCAGGTGTTATTCCAGACGTAAAGAACCTCTCATGAACAGAGGAGCTTGGCACCGATGAATTCACTGGTGAAAGCTTGGTGAGAGGTGAGCCAATTTGGCTTACCGAGGCTTTATGTGCACCCAGGTGGCCTTTAAGCGTCACCTTTGTTACTGACCCTATCTGGTTGGCGATGAGGGAAGAAAATGACCGCAATGTGAGTGTAGAGGAAGGGGTAGGACTTCTACATTTCCTACACCGTACATAGCCTCGAATGGGGACTTGCCGACTCTAAGTAAGAGGATGGTAAAAACCCCCCGCATGAATGGTCTTCTGCTGCCCTGCAGGTATAAGAGGAGCACCAGTACCTTAAGGGGTATTCTTCTTGGATCATAAGAATGCTCAACCGATATAAGGACATCCTGAAGTGTGCTTCCCTACTGGCTGCCATTCAGTGCTCGGCAGGCTACTATGATCGTTGCTCGAACACAGTCAAGGTGCTTTTGGAGACCTGGAACCATGTTAGCAACACATGGATGCTCGGTCGTGGGGAAGCAGGGATATCTCTGCTAGATCTGTATTTCATTGGTGGGATGCTGCTCATTGGTAACATGTATGACGAGTTTGCGCCTTCGAACTGTGTCATTTTTTAAGATGAACAGGTTGGGAAGGAAGTCCCGCCAATTAAGCTTTAGGGGCTGTTTGGAATTTATCAACTGCTCTAGTCTGAGACCAAGAAGGGATGCGTCTCCTTCACCAAGTAGGTGGCCTTTTTCTATAGAGATTGTGATGATGAAGCCGATCCATCATCGAGGAAAGGGGCCCTACCAGTTTTTGAGCTGCGGAAGGAGAATGAGCACATCTTCCTGGCTACTTATTTAGTACTTTTCTTGTGCAAGTTTGCTCTCCTTGACGGAGCAGACATTATCCATCTAGGCACTTTCTATGTGGCCTATGACATGGTGAGGGCGTGAAAATATGCACTTGCACTGCTGGTCCTTTGCAGTATCTACTATGGCCTAGGAGCCATGTCTAAGGGAAAGGTCTATCAAGGCGATGAAGGAGGGAATGGCATACTGGATGGCAAAGCCTTTCCAGGGGACTTCAAGATGCCTTTCCCCATCCATTATGTATATGGCTGGCTTGGGGCTTATTTCCAAGGCACCTACCTCCGAATCGAAGAATTAGAGGAAATGATGTGCCCATTTATGCTGAGGATTGCTGAGCAGAAAGCAATCTTCCATACTCCCGGCCACGTGCGTAGCTTGTTCTGCAACAACCACCTTCACATGAGGAGGCCCACCTTCCTGGTAGGGAATCTCACAGACCGTTCCTTTGTTGACGAGTTAGGCAAGACCCTAGATGGTGCTCCTACTGCTAATAAGGAGCTGATGTATATGCTGAGTGTCAGGGGCGGGGTTCTTCCCTACCATACTGTTCACAGTGCGAAACTCGAGGGGTATTTCCCTCATAGATTTGCTCGGCAGCACGGGCTCGATCGCTGCCCATTCTTCGTATTCTTTGAGAATCGGCATAGCAAGGTAGCTCATTAGAAGAAGGACCAATTGGGAACCCACTAGGAGACTTGACTCCCGAGGCACATTGGCACAGCTGGGGCCACGTGCTTGGAGCTCACAGAGGTTAATAAATATATGCTGCCATATTTCGGAAGAAGAATATGAGCGATTGAAGCCCACGAACTCTGGTAGTGAATCACCATCAAGGGGTATTGGGATGTCAATCACCCCTAGAAAGGGGAGAATTCTCGTTGAGCAAGGAGACAAGGCCAAGGAAGATGGCAAGGACTCCTCCGCTAAGGGAGGTATTCACCTTGCGCTTTCCTTGAGACTGGTTCACCCTTGGGCGACCTCCCTAAATTGTCATGGACAAGTCTTTGCACCGGTTTCTTGACATGGAGAAGAAGACAGAGAGCATTTTTGACAATCTCTCTGCAATTTTCAAATGGAAGGAAGGTCGTAAGGTCCTCGGGTATGAAGGGCGTCTGGTCCAGGATCTGAATGAGTTGATAGGAAGAGGCCCTCATAGTAAACTAGCCGTCGGCCCTTCTCGAAAGGGCTCTCCTAAAACTGCTGCAACCTCTCAAGCAAAGGGAAAGAAGAGGAAACAGGCTGCCCCAACGGCTCCTCACATTCCTGCTAAGAAGGCAACCAAGGCTTTGAAACGCAAAGGGCGCAAGATCCCAGTGGTCCGTGAGCCAGAAGGCAGCTCCTCACCCTCGGCTTCGTTAGAGGGCTGCATGTCTCCTGTTATTTTTGCATCACCTTCTATTCTTGAGGATTCACCTTCTCATTCACCTAAACCTTCTTCTAGTCCTTCAAAGTCTCAGGCAGGTGCCTCAGACCATTGCCCCGCTCAAAATTGCTTCAGATCGGGAAGTGACGTCCGTGGCTGAAGGGGGAGGGCCCAGTCCTGATGGAGGTGAACAGGACTGATGAGGCGGCAAAGGAGAAGAGGGCCTCTATAGCTCTGGAAGTTGTTGTGCCTACCGAGGAAAGGGAAATCCCTATAGATCTTGTGGTCATAGAAGAGGGTGGAGCCCTAGGGTCTGAAGATGGACCACCCGAGCAGCAGGAGGTTGCTGCCTCAAGTGATGTTGTTGTGGGGGATGCAGAAGTAGGACACCCTCAGGGATCAGGTTTGGAGGGCCTAGAGGAGGTACCCTTGGCTGTCAAATAGGTAGGCCTTATGGAGGAGCCTATAGTTGACATGGCTCCCCCAGAAGACAAATGCAAAGAAAGAGAGGGAAAAGGTGTTGAACCTACCGAGTTGGAGATGGAGGTTCAAGAAGAGAGGAGGCAAGGGGAAGTCATTGCCCTGCGAGAGGAGGCTACTATGGTGTAGCCTGACACTGAGGTAGTAGCTCCAGGTGAGGAGGTCAGCCTTGCCCTGGTTGAGGTAGCAAAGCTTACAAAGGGTGAAGCTACAGCACCTGAGCACGAGAAGGTCGAGCCCGCGGTGGTCATGGCAAGGGATCTAAGCGAGAAAGTTGTTGAGGTACCAGGGTAGCCTGAGGTTGCCCCTGAATCTGGGGAACTTGAGGCCTTGGCTGCAAACTGAGGTTCCTCTCATTGTGGTCGTTCCTACTGTACTGCCCAGGCCCACTTTCAGTGGGCTGTTAGGCATCATTTTTTAGATGCTTCAAACAAGCCTCCAAAGCTAAAGGAGTTGTCTCTTTAAGAGCTTGGAACAACGATCCTTCAGTTGAGGGGGATTGCCTTAGGGAATGCGCCCGAAGTCCTTCCTTACTTTGACAGTGTTTGCTAATGAACTTGAGGGATGGAGGGCAAAGGCCTTGCGCGAAGAAGCAACTGTGCAACGGCTAGAGAGCTCGCAGTTACCCCTTTGGAGTCTTCACTTTTGCACTACCCCGTATTGGTAAATACCCAATCGTAGCAGATGGATGCTGTAGTCTCCTAGAGATCGGACCTCACTGAGGAAGTCGTCACCTGCCACCACAAAGTGATGACTCTAAGGGCAAAGATATTAGAGCTAACGTAGAAACTTGACAAGCTGGAGAAGGAGACTGTAGCTTGGGAAGCGAAGGACAAGGTGTTTATTGTAAAGAAAAGGAGCTTGTAATGCCCACTTGATTTATGAATGGATCGACTATTTTCTCCTTCTGTGTGTGACATGTCTTTTTGCTCTTCATTCTATTTTTATTGCTTCTGCCCTTTCACCGTGTAAGACAAAAAAGGATATCCCACTCCTTACTTTGTCTTTTGACCGCTTGATGTGGCTTCAATGATCTCGAATGGGGGAGCAGTTGCTTCGTCCCCCCTTAGTTTTTTATTGGACAAGAGCTCATGATTCATAGTTCTCATGATTTGGTGAGCCTGTTTGCTATAAATACTCCAATCTGGGGCGCCTTGGCTTTGATTCGAGGAGCATTTCTTTTAAGCTCGTCATAAGTTTTAGTCTCAAGGACAAACTCCTTCAAGAGCGACGCGCACCTCCAATTGATTCTGGAGGCTACGAACCTCACTTCTCAGCTCTGCCATGGGGTCTTGATCCTAAGAGCTAGAGGGCTGACTCTTGTCTACTTGTACCTTTTCAGGAGCATCTGAGAGATGTAAGACCTTCTCTTGGCAGCTGGTGATCCCCTTGTTCAAGGAGGATGGAATTTGGAGTACCTTCCTTGGTGGTAGGTGTGCCAATCTTGCTTCTAAAAGAGCAATGGGGATGTGCAGTACCTTTTGCTGGTCCGGCGTATGGGTGACCCTCAGTGCTAGAACGTCTAGTCTCAGGAGTTGCCTCTAACTCGTCATTTTGTTCTGGCGAATTAGAAGAAGCTCCGTCTTTGGGGGATGACACCATGACCTCGGAGAGGTGGCAAGGTATACTTGGGTAAATAAGAGTCAGAGGGAGGATTTTGCCTTGTCTTTCCTCCTCTTTGAATATGTCCACAATCATTCGCCCAAGCTCTTCGACATCATCATGAGGTGAGGGTCTTGTCTCTCTCACAGGCTTCCAATCATCATCCTTTGAGTTTTCTGGTGCTGAAAGGTCTATGAAATAGTACTTAACGTTGACATAGTGAGTCTCGACTACATGGAACGGTCTCTTGTCAGCATAGACCGTGTGTTGTGTCCCATCTCGGCTGTACTTGAAGCATTGGTAGAGTGTGGAAGGAACCACCCCTTGATCATGAAGCCAAGGGCAGAAGAGCAAGACGTTGTAAGATGTATCGGTGTCGATCACAGGAAACTGAGCGTAATCGTTGAGGTCACTTATCTTGAGGCGAAGACGCACTGTGCCAGCTGGCTTTTCTCCTGATTGGTTAAACCCTTGTACGATGATGTGGGTAAGAGTTAGGTCATTAGATCCTAATCCCAATTAAGTGAGGATCCTTCTTGGGATCAGGTTGACTCTCGACCCTCCATCCAGCATGATCCTACTGATAGCGTAGGCATGTAATTCACCATTCATGAAGAGGGGGCGATTGTGAAATTTGCCTCCCAACTAAAGGTCATATTCAGAAAAGGAGATTGTTAAGCACCCACTCAGGATGGTTGGGTCGACCTCAATAGGCTCCACTTCAGTCTCATGCATCTCTGGGCACCAGGGCCATACGATACTCTCTAGATAGCAGAAGGGCATCATAGATACTTAGAAGGGCTGGAAGCTTTCTCAAGTGCCCAATTACATCATATTTAACTTTATCCTCATTAGTCTTCTGTGTTTCTGATCCAGTCACTGGTGTAGGTGGTAGGGTAGGTTTAGGAATAGGCTTTGGTTGAGTTTTGGTTTGTGACACTAGTTGACTTTGTTGTTCAGCTGGTGTGGTTTGGGTTGATGGGGAGGCAATAAGTATTTGTATTAATGATGTAGAGGTTTAAGGTTGAGGCTTAGGGAAAAGTGAAGGATCAGGAAACTTGAGGACCTTGAGCTTTTGAGGTGGGGGTTGTAGCTTCTTCCTTGATTTCAAGTTCATTTGCCTCGTGCTGGATGGTACTTCCAAGATCTACACTATGTGGGAGGCCTCTTTGGCAGAGGAGCTTGAGCGTAGCTCAGTCTTAGCTTGGGTTGACAGAGCGTCGACAACTGTCAAGAATCCAGTCGCCTGGGCCAGTATCTTTCTTAGGTGCTTCTGCTGTGACCTGCTAAGACTGGTGCCTCTGAGCTCTTTGTTTAGAGCATCGAAGTCTGGGCACTGTCGAGCTGTACTTGTGGAAGAAATAGAAGATGAGGGAGGAGAAGAAGAGTTAGAATGTTTCGGGCAGCTTTTTACATCGTCATTGGAAATGGACTGGTGCAGGGGGTATTTTAGGTTCTGCCCCGGCTTTGACCGTTGTGGGCTGCTTTTAGCATCATCACCCATAGTGGATGACTCCCAAGCTGTTGATGACTCAGGGACGTCTGTCTGATTGGACGACAAGATAAGGCGAGTTGCGCCTGGGATGAAGTCTTATAAGATTGGCAGTGGAGAAAGGGGCCTGAGAAACTCTTCCTTGACTGGTGGCTGAGGGAGACGATTCCTCCGACGAGTGGACCTAAGCGCCCGTCTCCTTCTGGATCCCTAAGGGGGTGTTTGGTCTACCCTATTGTGCTGATGAGTAAACCTTACTTGGTGGATTGCCTCACGCTTCAGGGACTTGAGTTTACTTCGTCCATGGTAGACTTCCTAGGGCTGAGAAATCGAGGGCTCTGAGGGGTCCAGTGCATGATCATAGGGGACTTGTGGTGAGATTTCCTCTTAGACGGGAGTGACGGCTTGGAAGCGCTCTGTGAGAACAGCGCAAATGATGTGGCCTTCATGTACCTTCTGAGTGACTATAGCTTCGAACCCAAAGCATTCCTTCCGTTCGTGGCCCCATACTTAGTGATATGGGCACCATAGGTTTTCCATACCCTATGCAAGGCTTTTAGGCTGCCTGACGGGCTTAAGAGTGACAAGACCCTGTTGGAGCATCGCCTCGAAGAGGGCCTACAGAGGGTCTAGCTCAGCGCTTCCAGGGGCTTGCATTGGGAGTTCTTATTCTACTGGTGGAAGAGGGACTTGAGGGAATCCTTCTGGGTTACCATGGACTTCCTGGCATTGCTGCATCTTCTTCACGAAGAGCTCATGGAAGCCAGTGTATTAGCTCAAGTCATGGCCTCGTGTTTGGTGATACGCACATTAGGGTTTCTCAGTTCTTGGAGGCAGGAACTTGGGCTGCCTTGTCACCTTGGGAGTGACGAGTCCTTCTTAGAGCATTATGGAGAATAGTGCATGGAGGATAGTGGGTGCCTCGTCACCCTCTTGATTTGTTACTATGTGAGAAGCCTCTGTTACCCCGAACGCTTTCTTTAACTCTTCGAGCTTTATCTGACCCTTGTTAATAAGGGCATCAATAGTGTCGTTGAGCTTATAGCAGCCCTGAGTGGAGTGGCCTACTTTCCTGTGATAGGTGCAATACCTCTGATGTGTCTTCTGCCCAACCGACTCTGCGGTGTTGACCTACGACAGCTAGATCATGTTTCGCTCCAGTAGCAGTCGAAGCAGTGAAGGAGCCCACTCCTTATCAAAGGGGTACACATTATTCTGGTGCGGGTAGAAGTCACTTCGATTAATATTTTTCGGAGGTGGGACCCTGTTGAAGGACTGTTGCTTGCCTTCGATCTAAGACATTTGTGCCTTGGAGAGGTCCAAGGTTTGAGGGGAGTCATTCTTAGTATCAGTCACGATGACAGGCAGCACTAATCATCACTTTCTGCTAGTTGCCCCGATCGTTGGTGCGGGAGTTTGAGCCAGAGGGTTGCTGACAAGATCCATCATGGTGTTTGGACAGACCCTTAATACAAACTACTTTAGAGATAAGCTCTGACATGGAGGGTGGATTGGACGCATCGACATGCAGAGCAATCTCGGGAAGCATATTTCGTATGCAGGTCTAGACAGCTTCTTTTTCAGTCCTAGGAGTAGCATGAAAGGTTGCCAACTGTCTCCATCAGGCTATGAACTTGTTAACTGGCTCACCAAGGTCTTGAGTCAGAGTGAGGAGCTTGATTGTCTCCACGTTACTCTGGACTTCGTAGAAGCGTTCGTAAAACAACTGCTCCATTTCCTACCATGTGTGCACCGAGTTTGGAGGCAACCGAATATACTAATGGAAGGATGACCATTCGAGAGTCTCGACGAACTGACGAATAAGGAGTTGCCCGTCAGTTGCTGTCTCTCGACATGCCTCTTGGAATTGGGTAGTATGATGGTGTGGGGATGTAGTACCATTGAACAGGGGGAGCTTCCGTTTTTTGTAGTTTGGGGGAAACAACACCTGGTCAATATATGAAGGGTACGGCTTCTGGTAGAGCGGTGCCTCTTGCATGCCTGGGACCTTGTTCTTGAGACTATAGGCCACCATGGCATCTATGTTGGTTTGGGAGACCCCATGGGAAGCAGAGCTGTCTTAGGAGATTGGTGGGGAAGTTTGCTTAGGAACTGTGTCCTCCCCAGACGGAGAATCGATCTCATGGTGAGAAGAAGGGGACCTGGAGGCTTATAGACGTTCCATCATTTCGAGGATGGAATGCATCACTACCTCGAACATGTTCATCCGTTCTTCTTGGGCATCGTCTGGCTCATTGATCACCATGACTAGAGGGTCAAAGCCAGATCGAGTAGTGGATGGCCGGGGTTGGCGAGTCGTGCGTGGCAGGTCAATCTGCAGGGGCTCAGCATGCCTGGACTAGACTCGAGCCTTGTACGCCGATCGTGTGAGGACCGGTTCTTGAAGATCTTGGGACCATGGCTTCTGGGCAGTGATCACCGAGCAGTATTCTTGGACTTGATCAGGTTCTAAAGTCTAAAGAGGGAAAAAGGGGTTATGCGGCAGGAGGTCACCAAGGGTGGTGACCTGAACTGCCTTGGAGGCTTACCTGGTCAAAATCTGCAGGCCCCTCTTATGCTTACTCTTGAGGCTGCTGTGGACCTCACTCCAGAATCGAGCCTGAGATTTGGACTACTCTACTTTTCTTGAGCAGGCAAGGGTCGTGTCTATTAGCTGAAGTAGAGAATGGGGTCCATGGACAGAAGGCAACATGAGTTTCTGCCTTGGAGGCTGAAGCCTAGATGTGCTTTTTGGTAATAAAAAACAAAATAATGAAAAGAAAAATAATTTGAGGACTTTTTGTAAAAAATAAATAAATTAAGGTACCATTTGGTAATTAAAAAAAACAAAAAACTCAGGTATTTTTTATATAAAAATAAAAAGAGCTACTTTTAGGAAATAAAAAACTAAGATGATACGAAGGAAAAGAATTTGAGGCATTTTTTGGTTAGAACATAAATAGGGGCAATTTTTTTGCAAACGAAAATAAAATGAGGTAAAGAAAAATAAAAATAACTCGGTGTATTTATTGTGGAAAAAAAAATTTGGTGAGCACTTTTTTGTAATAAAAATTAAAATGAGGTAAGAAAAAATAATTTGCGGCATTTTTTATACAAAATAAATTTAGATACTATTTGGTAACAAAAAATAAACTGAGGTATTTTTCATTTGAATAATAGATTGAGGTACTTTTTTGCAACAAAACATAAAATGAGACAAAGAAAAATAATTGGTGCTGTTAATTGGTAAAAAATAAGTTGAGGTTATTCATAGAAATAAAGAATAAAAATGAGGTAAAGAAAAATAATTTGAGGTGCGTTTTGCTAAAATAAATAAATCGAGGTACGTTTGGCAAATCAGAATAAACTGAGGTATTTTTTGTTTACAAATAAATTGACGAATTATTTGGTTATAAAAAATAAAATTAGAAAAAGAAAAAAAAATTGAGGTATTTTTTGTTAAAAAATAAAGAAAATTGAGGAGACTTTGGGGGAAAAAAAATAACATAAGGTAAAGAAAAATATAATGATGCATTTTTTCTTGTAAAAATAGAAATTCAGTAAATTTCTGGTAATTAAAATAAATTGATGTTTTTTATTTGTAAACAAATCGGTTGTGGGATTTTCGATAATAAGAAATAAAATATGGTAAAAGAAAATTTGTTTTGATGTATTTTTTTTGTTAAAAAACAATGTGAGGAACCTTTTGGTAATAAAAAAATTAAAATGGGGCAAGGAAAAATAATTTGAGGTATTTTCTTGGTCAAACAATAAATTGAGGTAAATTTCGAAAATTAAAATAGACTGACATATTTTCCATTTTAAAAATAAAATGAGTTACTTTTCGGTAAAAATAACAAATAAATATGCTAAAGAAAAGTAATTCGAGGTATTTCTGTGGTTAAAAAAATAATTTGAGGTACTCTACGGTATTTAAAATTAACTGAGGTGTTTTTAATTATCGAAGAGCGCCTCAAATTATTATTTTTAACCAAAGAAATATCTCAAGTTGCTTTTCTTTACCATATTTAATTATTAATTTTACTGAAAAGTATCTCAATTTATTTTTATAACGAAAAAGATCTCAGTTTATTTTAATTTCAAAAATTTACCTCAATTTATTATTTGACAAGAAAATACCTCAAATTATTTTTCTTTATCTCATTTTATTCTTTTTTACCAAATAATTCCTCACATTATTTGTAAACGAAAAATACCTCAGTTTATTCTGATTTGCAAAAAGTACCTCAATTTGTTTATTTTAGAAAAAGGCACCAAATAATTAATTTTCTTTACCTCATTTTTTGTTTTATTGAAAAAAAGTATCTCAATCTATTATTCAAATGAAAAATACCTCAGTTTCTTTTTTGTTTACAAAAAAGTATCTCAATTAATTTTTTATCAAAAAAAGCCGCAAATTATTTTTTCTTTCCTCGTTTTATTCTTTTATTACAAATAAGAGCACACCAATTTATTTTTTTCACAACAAATACGTCAAATTATTTTTATTTTTCTTTACCTCATTTTATTTCCTATTCCAGAAAAAAATACCCTGATTTATATTATATCAAAAAAAATGCTTTAGATTATTTTCCCTTACATCATCTTATTTTTTATTACCTAAAAGTAGCCCATTTTAATTTTATATAAAAACTAACTGAGTTTTTTTTTTAATTACCAAAGGGTAGCTTCATTTATTTTCTTTACAAAAAATCCACAAATGATTTTTCCTTACCTGATTTTTGTTTTTATTATCAGAAAGTACATCTTTTTATTCTTTTAACAAAAAAATATCCCGAATTAGTTTTATTTTTTATTAGCGAAAAGTTCATCGATTTATTTTTTTCTGCAAAAATACCTCATTATATTTTTCTTTATCTGATATTATTTTTCCTTTCACATAAGTACCTCAAATTATTTTTTTTTGTGTCATTATATTATGTGTTTCTAAATAATTCCTCAATTTATTTTTCAAACAAAAAATTCCTCCGTTTATTCTAATTTGCAAATCCATTTATTTCTTTAGCGAAAAAAACCTCAATTTATTTATCCTTACTTAATTCTTTTTTTATTTTCAAAAACAACCTTAATTATTATTTTTTATGGAATAATACCACAAATTATTTTCCTAGACCTCATTTTTTTTTTTATTACAAAAAAGTACCTCAATTTAGTTTTCTAACAAAAAATACTAGAGTTATTGTCAATCATCAAAAAGTAGCTCAATTTATTTTTTTTACCAAAAAGTACCTCACATTATTTTTCCTTACGGCATTTTTGTTTTTTTTTTACCGAAATGCACCTCAAATTACTATTCTATACCATAATTTAACATTTTTTTTTTATCGAAAAGTAGCTCAATTTATTTTTTAAACGGAAATTACGTTAGTTTATTTTAATTTCCAAAATTTACTTCAATTTATTGTTTAACCAAGAAAATACCTGAAGTTATTTTTCCTTACCCCAATTTATTTTTAATTATCAAAAGCCACATCAATTTTTTTATTAACAAATAATACATCAAAATAATTTTTTTTTTACCTAATTTTTTTTTCTTTCCCAAAAACACCTCAACCGATTTGTTTACAAAACAGAAAAACCTCGATTTATATTAATTTCCAAAAAGTTACTGAATTTCTTTTTTTACTCAAAAACTAAGACATAATATTTTTCTTTACCTGATGCTATTTTTTATTCCCCAAAATTACCTCAATTACTATTTTTTTTTACCAAAAAATAGCTCACATTATTTTTCTTTATCTCCTTTTATTCTTTATTACCAAATAATTATTCAATTTATTTGTAAACGAAAAATAACTCAATTTATTCTAATTTGCCAAACGTACCTCAATTTATTTATTTAGGCAAAAAGTACCTCAAGTTATTTTTCTTTACCTCATTTTTATTTTTTATTACAAAAACGTTCCTCATTTTATTTTTCAAAAAAAAATACCTTAGTTTATTGTTAATTACAAAAAAGTAGCACAAATTAGTATTTACCAAAAAAACACCTCACATTATTTTTCCTTACGTCCTTTTATTTTTTATTACTGAAACGCGCCTCGATTTATTTTTCATTACCTCATTTTTATTTTTTATTACAAAATTGTTCCTCATTTTATTTTTCAAAATAAAAATACCTTAGTTTATTGTTAATTACAAAAAAGTAGCACAAATTAGTATTTACCAAAAAAACACCTCACATTATTTTTCCCTACGTCATTTTATTTTTTATTACTGAAACGCGCCTCGATTTATTTTTGTACAAAACATACATCAAATTATTTTTCTTTGACTCATTTTATTTTTCGAAACCGAAAAATATCTCAAACTATTTTTCTTTACCTCATCTTTTTTTTCGGTCACCAAGAAGTACCTCAGTTTATTTTAATTACCATAGAGTACCTCAGTTTATTTTAATTACCATAGAGTACCTCAATTTATCTTTTTTACCTGAACACACCTCGGTTATTTTTAATTACCGAAGAGCACCTCAGATTATTATTTTTAACCAAAGAAATACCTCAAGTTGCTTTTCTTTACGATATTTAATTATAAATTTTACTGAGAAGTAGCTCAATTTATTTTTAAAATGAAAAAGATCACAATTTATTTTAATTTAAAAAATTTACCTCAATTTATTATTTGACCAATAAAACACCTCAAATTATTTTTCTTTATCTCATTTTATTCTTTTTTACGAAATAATTCCTCAATTTATTTGTAAACGAAAAATATCTCAGTTTATTCAGATTTGCCAAAAGTACCTCAATTTGTTGATTTTAGAACAAGGCACCAAATAATTAATTTCTTTACCTCATTTTTTGTTTTATTGAAAAAACGTATCTCAATCTATTATTCAAAGGAAAAATACCAGGTACTTTTTGGTAAAAAAAATAAATTGAGCTACTTTTTGATGATTGACAATAACTCGGATATTTTTCGTTAGAAAAATAAATTGAGGTACGTTTTTGTAATAAAAAATAAATTGAGGTCAGGAAAACTAATTTGTGGTATTATTCCATTAAAAAAAAAATTTAAGGTTAGGTAAAGATAAATAAATTCAGGTTATTTTTGCTAACGAAATAAATTGAGGTACTCTTTGCAAATTAGAATAAACTGAGGTATTTTTCGTTTGAAAAATAAATTGAAGAATTATTTGGAAATACATAACAAAGTGACAAAAAAAAAATTAATTTGAGGTACTTATGTGAAAGGTAAAGAAAAATTTAATGAGGTATTTTTGAGGAAAAAAATAAATCGATGAACTTTTCGCTAGTAAAAAATAAAACTAATTTGGGCTAATTTTTTTGTTGAAAGAATAAAAAGATGTACTTTCTGGTAATAAAAAAAAAATCAGGTAAAGAAAAATCATTTGCGGATTTTTTGTAAAGAAAATAAGTTGAGGTACCCTTTGGTAATTTAAAAAAAAACTCAATTATTTTTTATATAAAATTAAAATGGGCTACTTTTAGGTAATAAAAAATAAGATGATGTAAGGGAAAATAATTTGAAGCATTTTTTTTGATAAAATATAAGTCAGGGTATTTTTTTCTGTAACAAAAAATAAAATGAGGTAAAGAAAAATAAAAATAATTTGTTGTATTTGTTATGAAAATAAATAAATTGGTATGCTCTTATTTGTAATAAAAAAATAAAACGAGGAAAGAAAAAATAATTTGCGGCATTTTTTGATAAAAAATTAATTGAGATACTTTTTTGTAAACAAAAAAGAAACTGAGGTATTTTTCATCTGAATAATAGATTGAGATACTTTTTTTCAATAAAACAGAAAATGAGGTAAAGAAAATCAATTATTTAGTGCCTTTTTCTAAAAAAAATAAATTGCAGAGCTTTTGGCAAATCAGAATAAACTGAGGTATGTTTTGGTTTACAAATAAATTGAGGAATTATTTGGCAAAAAAGAATAAAATGAGATAAAGAAAAATAATTTGAAGTATTTTCTTGGTCAAATAAGAAATTGAAGTAAATTTTTGAAATTAAAATAAACCGAGATCTTTTTCGTTTTAAAAATAAATTGAGCTACTTTTCAGTAAAACTAATAATTAAATATGGTAAAGAAAAGCAACTTAAGGTATTTCTTTGGTTAAAAATAATAATCCGAGGCGCTCTTCGGTAATTAAAATAAACCGAGGTGTGTGTAGGTAAAAAAGATAAATTGAGGTACTCTACGATAATTAAAATAAACTGAGGTACTTCTTGGTGACCGAAAAAAAAAGATGAGGTAAAGAAAAATAGTTTGAGATATTTTTTGGTTTGGAAAAATAAAATGAGGCAAAGAAAAATAATTTGATGTACTTTTTGTAAAAAAATAAATCGAGGCGCTTTTCTGTAATAAAAAATAAAATGACGAAAGGAAAAATAATGTGAGGTGTTTTTTTGGTAAATACTAATTTGTGCTACCTTTTTTGTAATTAACAATAAACTAAGGTATTTTTATTTTGAAAAATAAAATGAGGAACTTTTTTGTAATAAAAAATAAAAACGAGGTAAAGAAAAATAACTTGAGGTGCTTTTTTCCAAAATAAATAAATTGAGGTACGTTTGGCAAATCAGAATAAACTGAGTTATTTTTCGTTTACAAATAAATTGAGGAATTATTTGGTAACAAAGAATAAAATGAGATAAAGAAAAATAATGTGAGGTATTTTTTGGTAAAAAATAATAATAATTGAGGTAATTTTGGGGAAGAAAAAATAACATCAGGTAAAGAAAAATATAATGACGTAGTTTTTGAGTAAAAAATGAAATTCAGTAACTTTTTGGAAATTAAAATAAATCGAGGTATTTCTGTTTTGTAAACAAATCGGTTGAGGTGTTTTTGCGAATGAAAAATAAAATTAGGTAAAAAAAAATTTATTTTGATGTATTATTTGTTAATAAAAAAAATTGATGTGCCTTTTGATAATGAAAAATAAACTGGGGTAAGGAAAAATAATTTGAGGTATTTGCTTGGTCAAATAATAAATTGAGGTAAATTTTGGAAATTAAAATAAACTAAGATAGTTTCCTTTTAAAAAATAAATTGAGCTACTTTTCGATAAAAATAAAAGTTAAAATATGGTAAAGAATAGTAATTTGAGGTGCGTTTCGGTAAAAAAAAATAAAAAATTCCGTAAGGAAAAATAATGTAAGGTACTTTTTGGTAAAAAAAATAAACTGAGCTACATTTTGATGATTGACAATAACTCGGATATTTTTTGTTAGAAAAATAAATTGAGGTACGTTTTTGTAATAAAAAATAAATTGAGGTCAAGAAAACTAATTTGTGGTATTATTCCATTAAAAAAAAAATTTAAGGTTAGGTAAAGATAAATAAACTCAAGTTTTTTTTGCTAACGAAATAAATTGAGGTACTCTTTGCAAATTAGAATAAACTGAGGTATTTTTCGTTTGAAAAATAAATTGAAGAATTATTTGGAAATACATAACAAAGTGACACAAAAAATAATAATTTGAGGTACTTATGTGAAAGGTAAAGAAAAATATAATGAGGTATTTTTGAGGAAAAAAATAAATCGACGAACTTTTCGCTAGTAAAAAATAAGACTAATTTGGGCTAATTTTTTTGTTGAAAGAATAAAAAGATGTACTTTCTGGTAATAAAAACAAAAATCAGGTAAAGAAAAATCATTTGCGAATTTTTTGTAAAGAAAATAAGTTGAGGTACCCTTTGGTAATTTAAAAAAAAACTCAATTATTTTTTATATAAAATTAAAATGGGCTACTTTTAGGTAATAAAAAATAAGATGATGAAAGGGAAAATAATTTGAAGCATTTTTTTTGATAAAATATAAATCAGGGTATTTTTTTCTGGAACAAAAAATAAAATGAGGTAAAGAAAAATAAAAATAATTTGTTGTATTTGTTATGAAAAAAAATAAAATGGTATGCTCTTATTTGTAATAAAAAAATAAAACGAGGAAAGAAAAAATAATTTGCGGCATTTTTTCATAAAAAATTAATTGAGATACTTTTTTGTAAACAAAAAAGAAACTGAGGTATTTTTCATCTGAATAATAGATTGAGATACTTTTTTTCAATAAAACAGAAAATGAGGTAAAGAAAATCAATTATTTAGTGCCTTTTTCTAAAAAAAATAAATTGCAGAGCTTTTGGCAAATCAGAATAAACTGAGGTATTTTTGGTTTACAAATAAATTGAGGAATTATTTGGCAAAAAAGAATAAAATGAGATAAAGAAAAATAATTTGAAGTATTTTCTTGGTCAAATAATAAATTGAAGTAAATTTTTGAAATTAAAATAAACCGAGATCTTTCTCTTTTTAAAAATAAATTGAGCTACTTTTCAGTAAAACTAATAATTAAATATGGTAAAGAAAAGCAACTTGAGGTATTCCTTTGGTTAAAAATAATTATCCGAGGCGCTCTTCGGTAATTAAAAAAAACCGAGGTGTGTGTAGGTAAAAAAGATAAATTGAGGTACTCTACGATAATTAAAATAAACTGAGGTACTTCTTGGTGACCGAAAAAAAAAGATGAGGTAAAGAAAAATAGTTTGAGATATTTTTTCGTTTGGAAAAATAAAATGAGGCAAAGAAAAATAATTTGATGTACTTTTTGTAAAAAAATAAATCGAGGCGCTTTTCTGTAATAAAAAATAAAATGACGAAAGGAAAAATAATGTGAGGTGTTTTTTTGGTAAATACTAATTTGTGCTACTTTTTTGTAATTAACAATAAACCAAGGCATTTTCATTTTGAAAATTAAAATGAGGAACTTTTTTGTAATAAAAAATAAAAACGAGGTAAAGAAAAATAACTTGAGGTGCTTCTTGCCAAATAAAATAAATTGAGGTACGTTTGGCAAATCAGAATAAACTGAGTTATTTTTTCGTTTACAAATAAATTGAGGAATTATTTGGTAATAAAGAATAAAATGAGATAAAGAAAAATAATGTGAGGTATTTTTTGGTAAAAAATAATAATAATTGAGGTAATTTTGGGGAAGAAAAAATAACATCAGGTAAAGAAAAATATAATGACGTAGTTTTTGAGTAAAAAAGGAAATTCAGTAACTTTTTGGAAATTAAAATAAATCTAGGTATTTCTGTTTTGTAAACAAATCGGTTGAGGTGTTTTTGGGAATGAAAAATAAAATTAGGTAAAAAAAAAATTATTTTGATGTATTATTTGTTAATAAAAAAAATTGATGTGCCTTTTGATAATGAAAAATAAACTAGGGTAAGGAAAAATAATTTGAGGTATCTTCTTGGTCAAATAATAAATTGAGGTAAATTTTGGAAATTAAAATAAACTAAGATAGTTTCCTTTTAAAAAATAAATTGAGCTACTTTTCAATAAAAATAAAAGTTAAAATATGGTAAAGAATAGTAATTTGAGGTGCGTTTTGGTAAAAAAAAAAAAAAAATTTCTTAAGGAAAAATAATGTGAGGTACTTTTTGGTAAAAAAAATAAATTGAGCTACTTTTTGATGATTGACAATAACTCGGATATTTTTCGTTAGAAAAATAAATAGAGGTACGTTTTTGTAAAAAAAAAAAAATTGAGGTCAAGAAAACTAATTTGTGGTATTATTCCATTAAAAAAAAAAATTAAGGTTAGGTAAAGATAAATAAACTCAGGTTTTTTTTGCTAACGAAATAAATTGAGGTACTCTTTGCAAATTAGAATAAACTGAGGTATTTTTCGTTTGAAAAATAAATTGAAGAATTATTTGGAAATACATAACAAAGTGACACAAAAAATAATAATTTGAGGTACTTATGTGAAAGGTAAAGAAAAATATAATGAGGTATTTTTGAGGAAAAAGATAAATCGACGAACTTTTCGCTAGTAAAAAATAAGACTAATTTGGGCTAATTTTTTTCTTGAAAGATTAAAAAGATGTACTTTCTGGTAATAAAAACAAAAATCAGGTAAAGAAAAATCATTTGCGGATTTTTTGTAAAGAAAATAAGTTGAGGTACCCTTTGGTAATTAAAAAAAAAACTCAATTATTTTTTATATAAAATTAAAATGGGCTACTTTTAGGCAATAAAAAATAAGATGATGTAAGGGAAAATAATTTGAAGCATTTTTTTTGATAAAATATAAATCAGGGTATTTTTTTCTAGAACAAAAAAAAAAATGAGGTAAAGAAAAATAAAAATAATTTGTTGTATTTGTTGTGAAAAAAAATAAATTAGTATGCTCTTATTTGTAATAAAAAAATAAAACGAGGAAAGAAAAAATAATTTGCGGCATTTTTTGATAAAAAATTAAATGAGATACTTTTTTGTAAACGAAAAAGAAACTGAAGTATTTTTCATCCGAATAAAAGATTGAGATACTTTTTTTCAAAAAGGAAAATGAGGTAAATAAAATCAATTATTTAGTGCCTTTTTCTAAAAAAAATAAATTGCGGAGCTTTTGGCAAATCAGAATAAACTGAGGTATTTTTGGTTTACAAATAAATTGAGGAATTATTTGGCAAAAAAGAATAAAATGAGATAAAGAAAAATAATTTGAAGTATTTTCTTGGTCAAATAATAAATTGAAGTAAATTTTTGAAATTAAAATAAACCGAGATCTTTTTCGTTTTAAAAATAAATTGAGCTACTTTTCATTAAAACTAATAATTAAATATGGTAAAGAAAAGCAACTTGAGGTATTTCTTTGGTTAAAAATAATAATCCGAGGCGCTCTTCGGTAATCAAAATAAACCGAGGAGTGTGTAGTTAAAAAAGATAAAATTGAGGTAATTTTGGGAAAGAAAAAATAGCATCTAGTAAAGAAAAATATAATGACCTCGTTTTTGAGTAAAAAAGGAAATTCAGTAACTTTTTGGAAATTAAAATAAATCTAGGTATTTCTGTTTTGTAAACAAATCGGTTGAGGTGTTTTTGGGAATGCAAAATAGAATTAGGTAAAAAAAAAATTTATTTTGATGTATTATTTGTTAATAAAAAAAATTGATGTGCCCTTTTGATAATGAAAAATAAACTGAGGTAAGGAAAAATAATTTGAGGTATTTTCTTGGTCAAATAATAAATTGAGGTAAATTTTGAAAATTAAAATAAACTAAGATAGTTTCCTTTTAAAAAATAAATTGAGCTACTTTTCGATAAAAATAAAAGTTAAAATATGGTAAAGAATAGTAATTTGAGGTGCGTTTCGGTAAAAAAAAAAAAAAAATTCCGTAAGGAAAAATAATGTGAGGTACTTTTTGGTAAAAAAAATAAATTGAGCTACTTTTTGATGATTGACAATAACTCGGATATTTTTCGTTAGAAAAATAAATTGAGGTACGTTTTTGTAATAAAAAATAAATTGAGGTCAAGAAAACTAATTTGTGGTATTATTCCATTAAAAAAAAAAATTAAGGTTAGGTAAAGATAAATAAACTCAGGTTTTTTTTGCTAACGAAATAAATTGAGGTACTCTTTGCAAATTAGAATAAACTGAGGTATTTTTCGTTTGAAAAATAAATTGAAGAATTATTTGGAAATACATAACAAAGTGACACAAAAAATAATAATTTGAGGTACTTATGTGAAAGGTAAAGAAAAATATAATGAGGTATTTTTGAGGAAAAAAATAAATCGATGAACTTTTCGCTAGTAAAAAATAAAACTAATTTGGGCTAATTTCTTTGTTGAAAGAATAAAAAGATGTACTTTCTGGTAATAAAAACAAAAATCAGGTAAAGAAAAATCATTTGCGGATTTTTTGTAAAGAAAATAAATTGAGGTACCCTTTGGTAATTAAAAGAAAAACTCAGTTATTTTTTATATAAAATTAAAATGGGCTACTTTTAGGTAATAAAAAATAAGATGATGTAAGGGAAAATAATTTGAAGCATTTTTTTTGATAAATTATAAATCAGGGTATTTTTTTCTGGAACAGAAAATAAAATGAGGTAAAGAAAAATAAAAATAATTTGTTGTATTTGTTGTGAAAAAAAACAAAATTGTATGTTCTTATTTGTAATAAAAAAATAAAACGAGGAAAGAAAAAATAATTTGCGGCATTTTTTGATAAAAAATTAATTGAGATACTTTTTTGTAAACAAAAAAGAAACTGAGGTATTTTTCATCTTAATAATAGATTGAGATACTTTTTTTCAATAAAACAGAAAATGAGGTAAAGAAAATTAATTATTTGGTGCCTTTTTCTAAAATAAATAAATTGAGGAGCTTTTGGCAAATAAGAATAAACTGAGGTATTTTTGGTTCACAAATAAATTGAGGAATTATTTGTAGAAAAATAATAAAATGAGATAAAGAAAAATAATTTGAGGTATTTTCTTGGTCAAATAATAAATTGAGGTAAATTTTTGAAATTAAAATAAACCGAGATCTTTTTCGTTCTAAAAATAAATTGAGCTACTTTTCAGTAAAACTAATAATTAAATATGGCAAAGAAAGGCAACTTGAGGTATTTATTTGGTTAAAAATAATAATCTGAGGCGCTCTTCGGTAATTAAAATAAACCGAGGTGTGTTTAGGTAAAAAAGATAAATTGAGGTACTCTACGGTAATTAAAATAAACTGAGGTACTTCTTGGTGACCGAAAAAAAAAGATGGGGTAAAGAAAAATAGTTTGAGATATTTTTTGGTTTGGAAAAATAAAATGAGGCAAAGAAAAATAATTTGATGTACTTTTTGTAAAAAAATAAATCGAGGCGCGTTTCAGTAATAAAAAATAAAATGACGTAAGGAAAAATAATGTGAGGTGTTTTTTTGGTAAATACTAATTTGTGCTACTTTTTTGTAATTAACAATAAACTAAGGTATTTTTATTTTGACAAATAAAATGAGGAACATTTTTGTAATAAAAAATAAAAATGAGGTAAAGAAAAATAACTTGAGGTGCTTTTTGCCAAAATAAATAAATTTAGGTACGTTTGGCAAATCAGAATAAACTGAGTTATTTTTCGTCTACAAATAAATTGAGGAATTATTTGGTAATAAAGAATAAAATGAGATAAAGAAAAATAATGTGAGGTATTTTTTGGTAAAAAATAATAATAATTGAGGTAATTTTGGGGAAGAAAAAATAACATCCGGTAAAGAAGAATATAATGACGTAGTTTTTGAGTAAAAAAAGGAAATTCAGTAACTTTTTGGAAATTAAAATAAATCGAGGTATTTCTGTTTTGTAAAAAAATCGGTTGAGGTGTTTTTGGGAATGAAAAATAAAATTAGGTTAAAAAAAAAAAATTTTGATGTATTATTTTTTAATAAAAAAAATTGATGTGCCTTTTGATAATGAAAAATAAACTGGGGTAAGAAAAAATAATTTGAGGTATTTTCTTGGTCAAATAATAAATTGAGGTAAATTTTGGAAATTAAAATAAACTAAGATAGTTTCCTTTTTAAAAATAAATTGAGCTACTTTTTGATAAAAATAAAAGTTAAAATATGGTAAAGAATAGTAATTTGAGGTGCGTTTCGGTAAAAAAAAAAAAATTTCCGGAAGGAAAAATAATGTCAGGTACTTTTTGGTAAAAAAACTAAATTGAGCTACTTTTTTATGATCGACAATAACTCGGATATTTTTCGGTAGAAAAATAAATTGAGGTCTAGAAGACTAATTTGTGGTATTATTCCATTAAAAAAAAATTAAGGTTGTTTTTGAAAATAAAAAAACAATTAGGTAAGGATAAATAAACTGAGGTTTTTTTCGCTAACGAAATAAATTGAGGTACTCTTTGCAAATTAGAATAAACTGAGGTATTTTTCGTTTGAAAAATAAATTGAAGAATTATTTGGAAATACATAACATAGTGACACAAAAAATAATAATTTTAGGTACTTATGTGAAAGGTAAAGAAAAATATAATGAGGTATTTTTGAGGAAAAAATTAAATCGATGAACTTTTCGCTAGTAAAAAATAAAACTAATTTGGGCTATTTTTTTGTTGAAAGAATAAAAAGATGTACTTTCTGGTAATAAAAACAAAAATCAGGTAAAAAAAAATCATTTGCGGATTTTTTACAAAGAAAATAAATTGAGGTACCCTTTGGTAATTAATAAAAAAACTCAGTTATTTTTTATATAAAATTAAAATGGGCTACTTTTAGGTAATAAAAAATAACATAATGTAATGGAAAATAATTTGAAGCATTTTTTTTGCTAAATTATAAATCAGGGTATTTCTTTCTAGAACAGAAAATAAAATGAGGTAAAGAAAAATAAAAGTAATTTGTTGTATTTGTTGAAAAAAAAAAAAAATTGGTATGCTCTTATATGTAATAAAAAAATAAAACGCAGAAAGAAAAAATAATTTGCGGCATTTTTTCATAAAAAATTAATTGAGATACTTTTTTGTATACAAAAAAGAAACTGAGGTATTTTTCATCTGAATAATAGATTGAGATACTTTTTTTCAATAAAATAGAAAATGAGGTAAAGAAAATTAATTATTTGGTGCCTTTTTCTAAAATAAATAAATTGAAGAGCTTTTGGCAAATCAGAATAAACTGAGGCATTCTTGGTTTACAAATAAATTGAGGAATTATCTGGCAAAAAAGGATAAAAAGAGATAAAGAAAAATAATTTGAGGTATTTTCTTGGTCAAATAATAAATTGAGGTAAATTTTTGAAATTAAAATAAACCGAGATCTTTTTCGTTTTCAAAATAAATTGAGCTACTTTTCAGTAAAACTAATAATTAAATATGGTAAAGGAAAGAAACTTGAGGTATTTATTTGGTTAAAAATAATAATCCGAGGGGCTCTTCGGTAATTAAAATAAACCGAGGTGTGTTTAGGTGAAAAAGATAAATTGAGGTACTCTACGATAATTAAAATAAACTGAGGTACTTCTTGGTGACCGAAAAAAAAAAGATGAGGTAAAGAAAAATAGTTTGAAATATTTTTTGGTTTGGAAAAATAAAATGAGGCAAAGAAAAATAGCTTGATGTACTTTTTGTAAAAGAATAAATCGAGGGGCATTTCAGTAATAAAAAATAAAATGATGTAAGGAAAAAAAAAGTGAGGTGTTTTCTCGGTAAATACTAATTTGTGCTACTTTTTTATAATTAACAATAAACTAAGGTATTTTAATTTTTAAAAATAAAATGAGGAACTTTTTTGTAATAAAAAAAAAATGAGGTAAAGGAAAATAACTTGAGGTGATTTTTGCCAAAATAAATAAATTGAGGTACGTTTGACAAATCAGAATAAACTGAGTTATTTTTTGTTTACAAATAAATTGAAGAATTATTTGGTAATAAAGAATAAAATGAGATAAAGGAAAATAATGTGAGGTATTATTTGGAAAAAAATAATAATAATTGAGGTAATTTTGGGGAAGAAAAAATAACATCAGGCAAAGAAAAATATAATGACGTAGTTTTTGAGTAAAAAAGGAAATTCAGTAACTTTTTGGAAATTAAAATAAATCAAGGTATTTCTGTTTTGTAAAAAAATCGGTTGAGGTGTTTTTGGGAATGAAAAATAAAATTAGGTAAAAAAAAAATTATTTTGATATATTATTTGTTAATAAAAAAAATTGATGTGCCTTTTGATAATGAAAAATAAACTGGAGTAAGGAAAAATAATTTGAGGTATTTTATTGGTCAAATAATAAATTGAGGTAAATTTTGGAAATTAAAATAAACTAAGATAGTTTCCTTTTAAAAAATAAATTGAGCTACTTTTCGATAAAATAAAAGTTAAAATATGGTAAAGAATAGTAATTTGAGGTGCGTTTCGGTAAAAAAAAAAAAAAAATTCCGTAAGGAAAAATAATGTGAGGTACTTTTTGGTAAAAAAAATAAATTGAGCTACTTTTTGATGATTGACAAATAACTCGGGTATTTTTTGTTAGAAAATAAATTGAGGTACTTTTTTGTAATAAAAAATAAATTGAGGTCTAGAAAACTAATTTGTTGTATTATTCCATTAAAAAAAAGAATTAAGGTTGTTTTTGAAAATAAAAAAACAATTAGGTATGGATAAATAAACTGAGGTTTTTTTCGCTAAAGAAATAAATTGAGGTACTCTTTGCAAATTAGAATAAACTGAGGTATTTTTCGTTTGAAAAATAAATTGACGAATTATTTGGAAATACATAATAAAAATGACACAAAAAAATAATAATTTGAGGTACTTATGTGAAAGGAAAAATAATGCGAGGTAAAGAAAAATATAATGAGGTATTTTTGAGGAAAAAAATAAATCCATGAACTTTTCGCTAATAAAAAATAAAACTAATTTGGGCTATTTTTTTGTTGAAAGAATAAAAAGATGTACTTTTTGGTAATAAAAACAAAAATCAGGTAAAGAAAAGTCATTTGCGGATTTTTTGTAAAGAAAATAAATTAAGGTACCCTTTGCTAATTAAAAAAAAAAAACTCAGTTATTTTTTATATAAAATTGAAATGGGCTACTTTTAGGTAATAAAAAATAAGATGATGTAAGGGAAAATAATTTGAAGCATTTTTTTTGATAAAATAAAAATCAAGATATTTTTTTCAGGAACAAAAAATAAAATGAGGTAAAGAAAAATAAAAATAATTTGATGTATTTGTTGTGAAAAAAAATAAATTGGTATACTCTTATTTGTAATAAAAAAATAAAACGAGGAAAGAAAAAATAATTTGCGGCATTTTTTGATAAAACATTAATTGAGATACTTTTTTGTAAACAAAAAAGAAACTGAGGTATTTTTCATCTGAATAATAAATTGAGATACTTTTTTTCAATAAAACAGAAAATGAGGTAAAGAAAATTAATTATTTGGTGCCTTTTTCTAAAATAAATAAATTGAGGTGCTTTTGGCAAATCAGAATAAACTGAGGTATTTTTCGTTTGCAAATAAATTGAGGAATTATTTGGCGAAAAATATTAAAATGAGATAAAGAAAAATAATTTGAGGTATTTTCTTGGTCAAATAATAAATTGTGGTAAATTTTTGAAATTAAAATAAACCGAGATCTTTTTTCGTTTTAAAAATAAATTGAGCTACTTTTCAGTAAAACTTATAATTAAATATGGTACAGAAAAGCAACTTGAGGTATTATTTCTTTTGTTAAAAATAATTGTCCGAGGCGCTCTTCGGTAATTAAAATAAACCGAGGTGTGTTTAGGTAAAAAAGATAAATTGAGGTACTCTACGGTAATTAAAATAAACTGGGGTACTTCTTGGTGACCGAAAAAAAAAGATGAGGTAAAGAAAAATAGTTTGAGATATTTTTTTGGTTTGGAAAAATAAAATGAGGCAAAGAAAAATAATTTGAGGTACTTTTTTGTAAATTAATAAATCGAGGCGCGTTTCAGTAATAAAAAATAAAATGACGTAAGGAAAAATAATGTGAGGTGTTTTTTTGGTAAATACTAATTTGTGCTACTTTTTTGTAATTAACAATAAACTAAGGTATTTTTATTTTGAAAAATAAATCGAGGAACGTTTTTGTAATAAAAAATAAAAATGAGGTAAAGAAAAAATAACTTGAGGCGCTTTTTGCGAAAATAAATAAATTGAGGTACGTTTGGCAAACTAGAATAAACTGAGTTATTTTTTGTTTACAAATAAATTGAGGAATTATTTGGAAATAAAGAATAAAATGAGATAAAGAAAAATAATGTGAGGTATTTTTTGATAAAAAATAATAATAATTGAGGTAATTTTGGGGAATAAAAAATAACATCAGGTAAAGAAAAATATAATGACGTAGTTTTGGAGTAAAAAAGGAAACTCAGTAACTTTTTGGAAATTAAAATAAATCGAGGTTTTTCTGTTTTGTAAACAAATCGGTTGAGGTGTTTTTGGGAATGAAAAATAAAGTTAGGTAAAAAATAAATTTATTTTGATGTATTATTTGTTAATAAAAAAAATTGATGTGCCTTTTGATAATGAAAAATAAACTGGGGTAAGGAAAAATAATTTGAGGTATTTTCTTGGTCAAATAATAAATTGAGGTAAATTTTGGAAATTAAAATAAACTAAGATAGTTTCCTTTTAAAAAATAAATTGAGCTACTTTTCGATAAAAATAAAAGTTAAAATATGGTAAAGAATAGTAATTTGAGGTGCGTTTCGGTAAAAAAAAAAAAAAAAAATGCCGTAAGGAAAAATAATGTAAGGTACTTTTTGGTAAAAAAAAATAAATTGAGCTACTTTTTGATGATTGACAATAACTCGGGTATTTTTTGTTAGAAAAATAAATTGAGGTACTTTTTTGTAATAAAAATTAAATTGAGGTCTAGAAAACTAATTTGTGGGATTATTCCATTAAAAAAAAAAATTAAGGTTGTTTTTGAAAATAAAAAAACAATTAGGTATGGATAAATAAATTGAGGTTTTTTTTGCTAAAGAAATAAATTGTGGTACGCTTTGCAAATTAGAATAAACTGAGGTATTTTTCGTTTGAAAAATAAATTGAGGAATTATTTGGAAATACATAATAAAATGACACAAAAAAAACATAATTTGAGGTACTTATGTGAAAGGAAAAATAATGCCAGGTAAAGAAAATATAATGAGGTATTTTTGCAGAAAAAAATAAATCGATGAACTTTTCGCAAATAAAAAATACAACTAATTTGGCCTATTTTTTTGTTGAAAGAATAAAAAGATGTACTTTCTGGTATTAAAAACAAAAATCAGGTAAAGAAAAATCATTTGCAGATTTTTTGTAAAGAAAATAAATTAAGGTATCCTTTGGTATTAAAAAAAAAACTCAATTATTTTTTATATAAAATTGAAATGGGCTGCTTTTAGGTAATAAAAAATAAGATGATGTAAAGGAAAATAATTTGAAGCATTTTTTTTGATAAAATAAAAATCAGGGTATTTTTTTCTGGAACAGAAAATTAAATGAGGTAAAGAAAAATAAAAATAATTTGATGTCTTTGTTGTGAAAAAAAATAAATGGGTATGCTCTTATTTGTAATAAAAAAATAAAACGAGGAAAGAAGAAATAATTTGCGGCTTTTTTTGATAAAACATTAATTGAGATACTTTTTTGCAAACAAAAAAGAAATTGAGGTATTTTTCATCTGAATAATAGATTGAGATACTTTTTTCAATAAAACAGAAAATGAGGTAAAGAAAATTAATTATTTGGTGCCTTTTTCTAAAATAAATAAATTGAGGTGCTTTTGGCAAATCAAAATAAACTGAGGTATTTTTCGTTTGCAAATAAATAGAGGAATTTTTTGGCAAAAGAGAATAAAATGAGATAAAGAAAAATCATTTGAGGTATTTTCTTGGTCAAATAATTAAAATAAACTAAGATAGTTTCCTTTTAAAAAATAAATTGAGCTACTTTTCGATAAAAATAAAAGTTAAAATATGGTAAAGAATAGTAATTTGAGGTGCGTTTCGGTAAAAAAAAAAAAAAAATGCCGTAAGGAAAAATAATGTGAGGTACTTTTTGGTAAAAAAAAAAAAATTGAGCTACTTTTTGATGATTGACAAATAACTCGAGTATTTTTCGTTAGAGAAATAAATTGAGGTACTTTTTTGTAATAAAAAATAAATTGAGGTCTAGAAAACTAATTTGTGGGATTATTCCATTAAAAAAAAAAAAATTAAGGTTGTTTTTGAAAATAAAAAAACAATTAGGTATGGATAAATAAACTGAGGTTTTTTTCGCTAAAGAAATAAATTGTGGTACTCTTTGCAAATTAGAATAAACTGAGGTATTTTTCATTTGAAAAATAAATTGAGGAATTATTTGGAAATAGATAATAAAATGACACAAAAAAAAAACAATTTGAGGTACTTATGTGAAAGGAAAAATAATGCCAGGTAAAGAAAAATATAATGAGGTATTTTTGCAGAAAAAAATAAATCGATGAACTTTTCGCAAATAAAAAATAAAACTAATTTGGGCGATCTTCTTGTTGAAAGAATAAAAAGATGTACTTTCTGGTAATAAAAATAAAAATCAGGTAAAGAAAAATCATTTGCAGATTTTTTGTAAAGAAAATAAATTAAGGTACCCTTTGGTAATTAAAAAAAAAACTCAGTTATTTTTTATATAAAATTGAAATGGGCTGCTTTTAGGTAATAAAAAATAAGATGATGTAAGGGAAAATAATTTTAAGCATTTTTTTTGATAAAGTAAAAATCAGGGTATCTTTTTCTGAAACAGAAAATAAAATGAGGTAAAGAAAAATAAAAATAATTTGATGTATTTGTATAGAAAAAAAATAAATTGGTATGCTCTTATTTGTAATAAAAAAATAAAACAAGGAAAGGAAAAATAATTTGCGGCATTTTTTGATAAAACATTAATTGAGATACTTTTTTGTAAACAAAAAAGAAACTGAGGTATTTTTCATCTGAATAATAGATTGAGATACTTTTTTTCAATAAAACAGAAAATGAGGTAAAGAAAATTCATTATCTGATGCCTTTTTCGAAAATAAATAAATTGAGATGCTTTTGGCAAATCAGAATAAACTGAGGTATTTTTCGTTTGCAAATAAATTGAGGAATTTTTTGGGAAAAAAGAATAAAATGAGATAAAGAAAAATCATTTGAGGTGTTTTCTTGGTCAAATAATAAATTGAGGTAAATTTTTGAAATTAAAATAAACCGAGATCTTTTTCGTTTTAAAAAGAAATTGAGCTACTTTTCAGTAAAAGTAATAATTAAATATGGTAAAGAAAAGCAACTTGAGGTATTATTTCTTTGGTTAAAAATAACTGTCCGAGGCGCTCTTCGGTAATTAAAATAGACCGAGGTGTGTTCAGGTAAAAAAGATAAATTGAGGTACTCTACGGTAATTAAAATAAACTGAGGAACTTATTGGTGACCGAAAAAAAAAGATGAGGTAAAGAAAAATAGTTTGAGATATTTTTTTGGTTTCGAAAAATAAAATGAGGCAAAGAAAAATAATTTGATGTACTTTTTTGTAAAAAAATTAATCGAGGCGCGTTTCAGTAATTAAAAATAAAATGACGTAAGGAAAAATAATGTGAGGTGTTTTTTTGGTAAATACTAATTTGTGCTACTTTTTTGTAATTAACAATAAACTAAGGTATTTTTATTTTGAAAAATAAAATGAGGAACGTTTTCGTAATAAAAAAAAAAAATGAGGTAAAGAAAAAATAACTTGAGGCGCTTTTTGCGAAAATAAATAAATTGAGGTACGTTTGGCAAATCAGAATAAACTGAGTTATTTTTCGTTTACAAATAAATTCAGGAATTATTTGGTAATAAAGAATAAAATGAGATAAAGAAAAATAATGTGAGGTATTTTTTGGTAAAAAATAATAATAATTTAGGTAATTTTGGGGAATAAAAAATAACATCAGGTAAAGAAAAATATAATGACGTAGTTTTTGAGTAAAAAAAGAAATTCACTAACTTTTTCGAAATTAAAATAAATCGAGGTTTTTCTGCTTTGTAAACCAATCAGTTGAGGTGTTTTTGCGAATGAAAAATAAAATTAGGTAAAAAAATAGTTATTTTGATGTATTATTTGTTAATAAAAAAAATTGATGTGCCTTTTGATAATGAAAAAAAAACTGGGGTAACGAAAAATAATTTAAGATATTTTCATGGTCAAATAATAAATTGAGGTAAATTTTGGAAATTAAAATAAACTAAGATAGTTTCCTTTTAAAAAATAAATTGAGCTACTTTTCTACAAAAATAAAAGTTAAAATATGGTAAAGAATAGTAATTTGAGGTGCGTTTCGGTAAAAAAAAAAAAAAAAATGCCGTAAGGAAAAATAATGTGAGGTACTTTTTGGTAAAAAAAAATAAATTGAGCTACTTTTTGATGGTTGACAATAACTCGGGTATTTTTCGTTAGAAAAATAAATTGAGGTACTTTTTTGTAATAAAAAATAAACTGAGGTCTAGAAAACTAATTTGTGGGATTATTCCATTAAAAAAAAAATTAAGGTTGTTTTTGAAAATAAAAAAACAATTAGGTATGGATAAATAAATTGAGGTTTTTTTCGCTAAAGAAATAAATTGTGGTACTCTTTGCAAATTAGAATAAACTGAGGTATTTTTCGTTTGAAAAATAAATTGAGGAATTATTTGGAAATACATAATAAAATGACACAAAAAAAAAATAATTTGAGGTACTTATGTGAAAGGAAAAATAATGCCAGGAAAAGAAAAATATAATGAGGTATTTTTGCAAAAAATAATAAATTGATGAACTTTTCGCAAATAAAAAATAAAACTAATTTGGGCTATCTTTTTGTTGAAAGAATAAAAAGATGTGCTTTCTGGTAATAAAAACAAAAATCAGGTAAAGAAAAATCATTTGCAGATTTTTTGTAAAGAAAATAAATTAAGGTACCCTTTGGTAATTAAAAAAAAAACTCAGTTATTTTTTATATAAAATTGAAATGGGCTGCTTTTAGGTAATAAAAAATAAGATGATGTAAGGGAAAATAATTTGAAGCATTTTTTTTGATAAAATAAAAATCAGGGTATCTTTTTCTGGAACAGAAAATAAAATGAGGTAAAGAAAAATAAAAATAATTTGATGTATTTGTATAGAAAAAAAATAAATTGGTATGCTCTTATTTGTAATAAAAAAATAAAACGAGGAAAGGAAAAATAATTTGCGGCATTTTTTGATAAAACATTAATTGAGATACTTTTTTGTAAACAAAAAAGAAACTGAGGTATTTTTCATCTGAATAATAGATTGAGATACTTTTTTTCAATAAAACAGAAAATGAGGTAAAGAAAATTTATTCTCTGATGCCTTTTTCTAAAATAAATAAATTGAGGTGCTTTTGGCAAATCAAAATAAACTGAGGTATTTTTCGTTTGCAAATAAATTGAAAAATTTTTTGGGAAAAAAGAATAAAATGAGATAAAGAAAAATCATTTGAGGTGTTTTCTTGGTCAAATAATTAAAATAAACTAAGATAGTTTCCTTTTAAAAAATAAATTGAGCTACTTTTCGATAAAAATAAAAGTTAAAATATGGTAAAGAAAAGTAATTTGAGGTGCGTTTCGGTCAAAAATAAAAAAAAAAATGCCGTAAGAAAAAATAATGTGAGGTACTTTTTGGTAAAAAAAAATAAATTGAGCTACTTTTTTGTGATTGACAATAACTCGGGTATTTTTCGTTAGAAAAATAAATTGAGGTACTTTTTTGTAATAAAAAAAAAATTGAGGTCTAGAAAACTAATTTGTGGGATTATCCCATTAAAAAAAAAAATTAAGGTTGTTTTTGAAAATAAAAAAACAATTAGGTATGGATAAATAAACTGAGGTTTTTTTCGCTAAAGAAATAAATTGTGGTACTCTTTGCAAATTAGAATAAACTGAGGTTATTTTCGTTTGAAAAATAAATTGAGGAATTATTTGGAAATACATAATAAAGTGACACAAAAAAATAATAATTTGAGGTGCTTATGTGAAAGGAAAAATAATGTCAGGTAAAGAAAAATATAATGAGGTATTTTTGCAGAAAAAAATAAATCGATGAACTTTTCGCAAATAAAAAATAAAACGAATTTGGGCTATTTTTTTGTTGAAAGAATAAAAAGATGTACTTTCTGGTAATAAAAACAAAAATCAGGTAAAGAAAAATCATTTGCAGATTTTTTGTAAAGAAAATAAATTAAGGTACCCTTTGGTAATTAAAACAAAAACTCAGTTATTTTTTATATAAAATTGAAATGGGCTGCTTTTCGGTAATAAAAAATAAGATGATGTAAGGGAAAATAATTTGAAGCATTTTTTTTGATAAAATAAAAATCAGGGTATTTTTTTCTCGAACAGAAAATAAAATGACGTAAAGAAAAATAAAAATAATTTGATGTATTTGTTGTGAAAAAAAATAAATTCGTATGCTCTTATTTGTAGTAAAAAAATAAAACGAGGAAAGGAAAAATAATTTGCGGCATTTTTTGATAAAACATTAATTGAGATACTTTTTTGTAAACAAAAAAGAAACTGAGGTATTTTTCATCTGAATAATAGATTGAGATACTTTTTTTCAATAAAACAAAAAATGAGGTAAAGAAAATTCATTATCTGATGCCTTTTTCTAAAATAAATAAATTGAGGTGCTTTTGGCAAATATGAATAAACTGAGGTATTTTTCGTTTGCAAATAAATTGAGGAATATTTTGGGAAAAAAGAATAAAATGAGATAAAGAAAAATCATTTGAGGTATTTTCTTGGTCAAATAATAAATTGAGGTAAATTTTTGAAATTAAAATAAACCGAGATCTTTTTCGTTTTAAAAAAAAATTGAGCTATTTTTCAGTAAAAGTAATAATTAAATATGGTAAAGAAAAGCAACTTGAGGTATTATTTCTTTTGTTAAAAATAATTGTCCGAGGCGCTCTTCGGTAATTAAAATAAAACGAGGTGTGTTCAGGTAAAAAAGATAAATTGAGGTACTCTACGGTAATTAAAATAAACTGAGGTACTTATTGGTGACCGAAAAAAAAAGATGAGGTAAAGAAAAATAGTTTGAGATATTTTTTTGGTTTCGAAAAATAAAATTAGGCAAAAAAAAATAATTTGATGTACTTTTTTGTAAAAAAATAAATCGAGGCGCGTTTCAGTAATTAAAAATAAAATGACGTAAGGAAAAATAATGTGAGGTGTTTTTTTGGTAAATACTAATTTGTGCTACTTTTTTGTAATTAACAATAAACTAAGGTATTTTTATTTTGAAAAATAAAATGAGGAACGTTTTCGTAATAAAAAAAAAAAATGAGGTAAAGAAAAAATAACTTGAGGCGCTTTTTGCGAAAATAAATAAATTGAGGTACGTTTGGCAAATCAGAATAAACTGAGTTATTTTTCGTTTACAAATAAATTCAGGAATTATTTGGTAATAAAGAATAAAATGAGATAACGAAAAATAATGTGAGGCATTTTTTGGTAAAAAATAATAATAATTGAGGTAATTTTGGGGAATAAAAAATAACATCAGGTAAAGAAAAATATAATGACGTAGTTTTTGAGTAAAAAAAGAAATTCACTAACTTTTTCGAAATTAAAATAAATCGAGGTTTTTCTGTTTTGTAAACAAATCGGTTGAGGTGTTTTTGCGAATGAAAAATAATATTAGGTAAAAAAGTAATTATTTTGATGTATTATTTGTTAATAAAAAAAATTGATATGCCTTTTGATAATGAAAAGAAAACTGGGGTAGCGAAAAATAATTTAAGGTATTTTCATGGTCAAATAATAAATTGAGGTAAATTTTGGAAATTAAAATAAACTAAGATAGTTTCCTTTTAAAAAATAAATTGAGCTACTTTTCGATAAAAATAAAAGTTATAATATGGTAAAGAATAGTAATTTGAGGTGCGTTTCGGTAAAAAAAAAAAAAAAAATGCCGTAAGGAAATATAATGTGAGGTACTTTTTGGTAAAAAAAAATAAATTGAGCTACTTTTTTATGATTGACAATAACTCGGGTATTTTTCGTTAGAAAAATAAATTGAGGTCTAGAAAACTAATTTGTGGGATTATTCCATTAAAAAAAAAAATTAAGGTTGTTTTTGAAAATAAAAAACAATTAGGTATGGATAAATAAACTGAGGTTTTTTTCGCTAAAGAAATAAATATTGGTACTCTTTGCAAATTAGAATAAACTGAGGTATTTTTCGTTTGAAAAATAAATTGAGGAATTATTTGGAAATACATAATAAAACGACACAAAAAAAAATAATTTGAGGTACTTATGTGAAAGAAAAAATAATGCCAGGTAAAGAAAAATATAATGAGGTATTTTTGAGGAAAAAAATAAATCGATGAACTTTTCGCAAATAAAAAATAAAACTAATTTGGCCTACTTTTTTGTTAAAAGAATAAAAAGATGTACTTTCTGGTAATAAAAACAAAAATCAGGTAAAGAAAAATCATTTGCAGATTTTTTGTAAAGAAAATAAATTAAGGTAACCTTTGGTAGTTAAAAAAAAAACTCAGTTATTTTTTATATAAAATTGAAATGGGCTACTTTTAGGTAATAAAAAATAAGATGATGTAAGGGAAAATAATTTGAAGCAATTTTTTTGATAAAATAAAAATCAGGGCATTTTTTTCTGGAACAGAAAATAAAATGAGGTAAAAAAAAATATAAATAATTTGAAGTATTTGTTGTGAAAAAAATAAATTGGTATGCTCTTATTTGTAATAAAAAAATAAAACGAGGAAAGAAAAAATAATTTGCGGTATTTTTTGATAAAAAATTATTTGAGATACTTTTTTGTAAACTAACAAGAAAATGAGGTATTTTTCATTTGAATAATAGATTGAGATACTTTTTTTCAATAAAAAAGAAAATGAGGTAAAGAAAATTAATTATTTGGAGCCTTTTTCTAAAATAAATAAATTGAGGTGCTTTTGGCAAATATGAATAAACTGAGGTATTTTTCGTTTGCAAATAAATTGAGGAATTATTTGGTAAAAAAGAATAAAATGAGATAAAGAAAAATAATTCTTGGTCAAATAATAAATTGAGGTAAATTTTTGAAATCAAAATAAGCTGAGATCTTTTTCGTTTTAAAAATAAATTGAGCTACTTTTCAGTAAAAGTAATAATTAAATATGGTAAAGAAAAGCAACTTGAGGTATTTATTTGGATAAAAATGATAATCCTAGGCGCTCTTCGGTAATTAAAATAAACCGAGGTGTGTTCAGGTAAAAAAGATAAATTGAAGTACTCTATGGTAATTAAAATAAACTGAAATACTTCTTGGTGACCGAAAAAAAAGATGAGGTAAAGAAAAATAGGTTGAGATATTTTTTGGTTTCAAAAAGTAAAATGAGGCAAAGAAAATTAATTTGATGTACTTTTTGTAAAAAAATAAATCGAGGCGCGTTTCAGTAATAAAAAATAAAATGACGTAAGGAAAAATAATGTGAGGTGTTTTTTTGGTAAATATTAATTTGTGCTACTTTTTTGTAATTAACAATAAACTGAAGTATTTTTATTTTTAAAAATAATATACAGAAATTTTTTGTAATGAAAAATAAAAATGAGGTAAAGAAAAATAACTTGAGGTGCTTTTTTCCAAAATAAATAAATTGAGTTACGTTTGGCAAAACAGAATAAACATAGTTATTTTTCGTTTACAAATAAATATAGGAATTATTTGGTAATAAAGAATAAAACGAGATAAAGAAAAATAATGTGAGGTATTTTTTGGTAAAAAAAAATAATAATTGAGGTAATTTTGGGGAATAAAAAATAACATCAGGTAAAGAAAAATATAATGACATAGTTTTTGAGTAAAAAAAGAAATTCAATACCTTTTTGGAAATTAAAATAAAACAAGGTTTTTCTGTTTTGTAAACAAATCGTTGAGGTGTTTTTGGGAATGAAAAATAAAATTAGGTAAAAAAAAATTTATTTTGATGTATTATTTGTTAATAAAAAAAATTGATATGCCTTTTGATAATGAAAAAAAAACTAGGGTAACGAAAAATAATTTAAGGTATTTTCATGGTCAAATAATAAATTGAGGTAAATTTTGGAAATTAAAATAAACTAAGACAATTTCCTTTTAAAAAATAAATTGAGCTACTTTTCGATAAAAATAAAAGTTAAAATATGGTAAAGAATAGTAATTGGAGGTGCGTTTCGGTAAAAAAAAAAAAAATGCCGTAAGGAAAAATATTGTTAGGCACTTTTTGGTAAAAAAAATAAATTGAGCTACTTTTTTATGATTGACATAATTCGGGTATTTTTCGTAAGAAAAAAAAATTTGGGTACTTTTTTGTAATAAAAAATAAAATGGGGTCTAGAAAAATAATTTGTGGTATTATTCCATAAAAAATAAAAAATAAGGTTGTTTTTTGAAAATAAAAAAACAATTAGGTAAGGATAAATAAATTAAAGTTTTTTTCGCTAAAAAAATAAATTGAGGTACTCTTTGCAAATTAAAATAAACTGAGGTATTTTTCGTTTGAAAAATAAATTGCGGAATTATTTGGAAATACATAATAAAATGACACAAAAAAGACTAATTTGAGGTACTTATGTGAAAGGAAAAATAATAGCAGGTAAAGAAAAATATAATGAGGTATTTTTGAAGAAAAAAATAAATCGATGAACTTTTCGCTAATAAAAAATAAAACTAATTTGGGCTATTTTTTTGTTAAAAGAATAAAAAGATGTACTTTCTGGTAATAAAAAAAAAAATTAGGTAAAGAAAAATCTTTTGCGGATTTTTTGTAAAGAAAATAAATTAAGGTACCCTTTTGTAATTAAAAAAAAACACAGTTATTTTTTATATAAAATTGAAATGGGCTACTTTTAGCTGATAAAAACTAAGATAATATAAGGGAAAATAATTTGAAGCATTTTTTTTGATAAAATAAAAATCAGAGTATTTGTTTTTGGAACAGAAAATAAACTGAGGTAAAGAAAAATAAAAATAATTTGAATTATTTGTTGTGAAAAAAATAAATTGGTATGCACTTATTTGTTATTAAAAAATAAAACGAGGAAAGAAAAATATATTTGCGGCATTTTTTGATAAAAAATTAATTGAGATACTTTTTTGCAAACAAAAAAGAAAATGAGGTATTTTTCAATTGAATAATAGATTGAGATACTTTTTTTCAATAAAACAAAAACTGAGGTAAAAAAATTTAATTATTTGGTGCCTTTTTCTAAAATAAATAAATTGAGGTGCTTTTGGCAAATCAGAATAAACTGAGGCATTTTTCGTTTAAAAATAAATTGAGGAATTATTTGGCAAAAAATAATAAAATAAGATAAAGAAAAATAATTAGAGGTATTTTCTTGGTCAAATAATAAATTGAGGTAAATTTTTGAAATTAAAATAAACTGAGATCTTTTTAGTTTTGAAAATAAATTGAGCTACTTTTCAGTAAAATTAATAATTACATATGGTAAAGAAAAGCAACTTGAGGTATTTCTTTGGTTAAAAATATTAATCCGAGGCGCTCTTCGGTAATTAAAATAAACCGAGGTGTGTTCAGGTAAAAAAGATAAATTGAAGTACTCTATGGTAATTAAAATAAACTGAGGAACTTCTTGGTTACCGAAAAAAAAGATGAGGTGAAGAAAAATAGTTTGAGATATTTTTTGGTTTCGAAAAATAAAATGAAGCAAAGAAAAATAATTTGATGTACTTTTTTTAAAAAAATAAATCGAGGCGCGCTTCAGTAATAAAAAATAAAATTACGTAAGGAAAAATAATGTGAGGTGTTTTTTTCGTAAATACTAATTTGTGCTACTTTTTTGTAATTAACAATAAACTAAGGTATTTTTATTTTGAAAAATAAAATGAGGAAATTTTTTGTAATAAAAAATAAAAATGAGGTAAAGAAAACTAACTTGAGGTGCTTTTTGCCAAAATAAATAAATTGAGGTACGTTTGGCAAATAAGAATAAACTGAGTTATTTTTCGTTTACAAATAAATATAGGAATTATTTGATAATAAAGAATAAAACGAGATAAAGAAAAATAATGTGAGGTATTTTTTGGTAAAAAATAATAATAATATAGGTAATTTTGGGGAATAAAAACTAACATCAGATAAAGAAAAATATAATGACGTAGTTTTTGAGTAAAAAAAGAAATTCAGTAACTTTTTGGAAATTAATATAAATCGAGGTTTTTCTGTTTTGTAAACAAATCGGTTGAGGTGTTTTTAAGAATGAAAAACAAAAATTTTATTTTGATGTATTATTTGTTAATAAAAAAAATTGACGTGGCTTTTGATAATGAAAAATAAACTGGGGTAAGAAAAATAATTTGAGGTATTTACTTGGTCAAACAATAAATTGAGGTAAATTTTGGAAATAAAAATAAACTAAGATAACTTGCTTTTAAAAAATAAATTGAGCTACTTTTCGATAAAAATAAAAGTTCAAATATGGTAAAGACTAGTAATTTGAGGTGCGTTTCGGTAAAAACAAAAAAACAAAAATGCCGTAAGGAAAAATAATGTGAGGTAATTTTCATTAAAAAAAAAAAAAATTGAGCTACTTTTTGATGATTGACAATAACTCGGGTATTTTTCGTTAGAAAAATAAATTGAGGTACTTTTTTGTAATAAAAATAAAATGAGGTCTAGAAAAACAATTTGTGGTATTATTCCATAAAAAAAAAAGGTAAGGTTGTTTTTGAAAATAAAAAAACAATTAGGTAAGGATAAATAAATTGAGGTTTTTTTCGCTAAGGAAATAAATTGAGGTACTCTTTGCAAATTAGAATAAACTGAGGTATTTTTTGTTTGAAAAATAAATTGAGGAATTATTTGGAAATACATAATAAAATGACACAAAAGAAAATAATTTGAGGTACTTATGTGAAAGGAAAAATAATAGCATGTAAAGAAAAATATAATGTGGTATTTTTGAAGAAAAAAATAAATCGATGAACTTTTCGCTAATAAAAAATAGAACAAATTTGGGCTTTTTTTTTCTTTAAAAGAATAAAAAGATGTACTTTCTGATAATAAAAACAAAAATCAAGTAAAGAAAAATCATTTGCGGATTTTTTGTAAAGAAAATAAATCAAGGTACCCTTTGGTAATTAAAAAAAAAAACACAATTATTTTTTGTATAAAAGTAATATGGGCTACTTTTAGGTAATAAAAAATAAGATGATGTAAGGGAAAATAATTGGAAGCATTTTTTTTGATAAAATATAAATCAGGGTATTTTTTTCTGAAAAAGAAAATAAAATGAGGTAAAGAAAAATAAAAATAAGTTGACGTAGTTGTTGTGAAAAAAATAAATTGCTGTGCACATATTTGTAATAAAAAAATAAAACGAGGTAAGAAAAAATAATTTGCGGCATTTTTTGATAAAAAATTAAATGAGATACTTTTTTGAAAACAAAAAAGAAACTGAGGTATTTTTAATTTGAATAATAGATTGAGATACTTTTTTTCAATAAAACAAAAATGAGGTAAAAAAAATTATTTATTTGGTGCCTTTTTCAAAAATAAATAAATTGAGGTGCTCTTGGCAAATCAGAATAAACTGAGGTATTTTTCGTTTACAAATAAATTGAGGAATTATTTGGTAAAAAAGAATAAAATGAGATAAAGCAAAATAATTTGAGGTATTTTCTTGGTCAAATAATAAATTGAGGTAAATTTTTGAAATTAAAATAAACTGAGATCTTTTTCGCTTTAAAAATAAATTGAGCTACTTTTCAGTAAAATTAACAATTAAATATGGTAAAGAAAAGCAACTTGAGGTATTTCTTTGGTTAAAAATAATAATCTGAGGAGCTCTTCGGTAATTAAAATAAACCGAGGTGTGTTAAGGTGAAAAAGATAAATTGAGGTACTCTATGGTAATTAAAATAAATTGAGGTACTTCTTGGTGACCGAAAAAAAAGATGAGGTAAAGAAAAATAGTTTGAGATATTTTTTGGTTTCGAAAAATAAAATGAGGCAAAGAAAAATAATTTGATGTATGTTTTTTTAAAAAATAAATCGAGGTGCGTTTCAGTAATAAAAAATAAAATGACGTAAGGAAAAATAAGGCGAGGTGTTTTTTTCGTAAATACTAATTTGTGCTACTTTTTTGTAATTAACAATAAACTAAGGTATTTTTATTTTGAAAAATAAAATGAGGAAGTTTTTTGTAATAAAAAATATAAATGAGGTAAAGAAAAATAACTTGAGGTGCTTTTTTCACAAATAAATAAATTGAGGTATGTTTGGAAAATCAAAATAAACTGAGTTATTTTTTCGTTTACAGATAAATTGAGGAATTATATGGTAATAAAGAATAAAACGAGATAAAGAAAAAGAATGTGAGGTATTTTTTGGTAAAAAGAAATAGTAATTGAGGTAATTTTGGGGAATAAAAAATAACATCAGGTAAAGAAAAATATAATGACGTAGTTTTAGAGTAAAAAAAGAAATTCAGTAGCTTTTTGGAAATTAAAATAAGTCGAGGTTTTTCTGTTTTGTAAACAAATCATGAGGTGTTTTTCGGAATGAAAAATAAAATTAGGTAAAAAAAAATTTATTTTGATGTATTATTTGTTAATAAATAAAATTTGATGTGGCTTTTGATAATGAAAAATAAACTGGGGTAAGGAAAAATAATTTGAGGTCTTGTCTTGGTCAAATAACAAATTGAGGTAAATTTTTGAAATTAAAATAAACTAGGATCATTTGCTTTTAAAAAATAAATTCAGCTACTTTTCGATAAAAAAAAAAATGTTAAAATATGGTAAAGTATAGCAATTTGAGGTGCGTTTCGGTAAAAAAACAACAAAAATGGCGTAAAGAAAAATAATGTGAGGTACTTTTTGCTAAAAAAAATTAAATTGAGCAACTTTTTGATGATTGACAATAACTCGGGTATTTTTTGTTAGAAAAATAAATTGAGGAACTTTTTTGTAATAAAAAATAAGATGAGGTCTAAAAAAATAATTTGTGGTATTATTGAAAAAAAAAAAAATTAAGGTTATTTTTGAAAATTAAAAAACAATTAGGCAAGGATAAAATAAATTGAGGTTTTTTTCGCTAAAGAAATAAATTGAGGTACTCTTTGCAAATTAGAATAAACTAAGGTATTTTTTCGTTTGAAAAATAAATTGAGGAATTATTTGGAAATACATAATAAAATGAAACAAAAAAAAATAATTTGAGGTACCTATGTGAAAGGAAAAATAATAGCAAGTAAGGAAAAATATAATGAGGTATTTTTGAAGAAAAAAATAAATCGATGAACTTTTCGCTAATAAAAAATAAAACTAATTATGGCTATTTTTGCGTTAAAAGAATAAAACGATGTACTTTCTGGTAATAAAAAAAAAATCAGGTAAAGAAAAATCATTTGCGGATTTTTTGTAAAGAAAATAAATGAAGGTACCCTTTGATAAATAAAAAAAAAACTCAGTCATTTTTTGTATAAAATTAAAATGGGCTACTTTTTGGTAATAAAAAAAATAAGATGATGTAAGGGAAAATAATTTGAAGCTTTTTTTTTTATAAAATATACATAAGGTATTTTTTTCTGGAAAAGAAAATAAAATGAAGTAAAGAAAAATAAAAATAATTTGACGTATTTGTTGTGAAAAATATAGATTTGTGTGCTCTTATTTGAAATAAAAAAATAAAAAGAGGAAAGAAAAAATAATTTGCGACATTTTTTGATAAAAAATTAATTGAGATAGTTTTTTGTAAACAAGAAAGAAACTGAGGTATTTTTCATTTGAATAAAAAATTGAGATACTTTTTTTCAATAAAAGAAAAAATGAGGTAAAGAAAATTAATTATTTGGTGCCTTTTTCTAAAATAAACAAATTGAGGTACTTTTGGCAAATCAGAATAATCTGAGGTGTTTTTCGTTTACAAATAAATTGAGGAATTCTTTGGTAAAAAGGAATAAAATGAGATAAAGCAAAATAATTTGAGGTATTTTCTTGGTCAAATAATAAATTGAGGTAAATTTTTGAAATTAAAGTAAACTGAGATCTTTTTCGTTTTAAAAATAAATTGAGCTACTTTTCAATAAAATTAACAATTAAATATGGTAAAGAAAAGCAACTTGAGGTATTTCTTTGGTTAAAAAATAAAAAACTGAGGCGCTCTTCGGTATTTAAAATAAACCGAGGTGTGTTCAGGTAAAAAAGATAAGTTGAGGTACTCTATGGTAATTAAAATAAACTGAGGTACTTCTTGGTGACCGAAAATAAAGATGAGGTAAAGAAAAATAGTTTGAGATAATTTTTGGTTTCGAAAAATAAAATGAGGCAAAGAAAAATAATTTGATGTATGTTTTTTAAAAAAATAAATCGAGGCGCGTTTGAGTAATAAAAAATAGAATGACGTAAGGAAAAATAATGTGAGGTGTTTTTTTGGTAAATACTAAGTTGTGCCACTTTTTTGCAATTAACAATAAACTAAGGTATTTTTATTTTGAAAAATAAAATGAGGAACTTTTTTGCAATACAAAGTAAAAATGAGGTATAGAAAAACAACTTGTGGTGCTTTTTGCCAAAATAAATAAATTGAGGTACGTTTGGCAAATTAGAATAAACTGAGTTATTTTTCGTTTACAAATAAATTGAGGAATTATTTGGTAATAAAGAATAAATGAGATAAAGAAAAATAATGTGAGGTACTTTTTGGTAAAAAAGAAGAAGGAATTGAGGTAATTTTGGGGAATAAAAAATAACATCAGGTAAAGAAAAATATAATGACGTAGTTTTAGAGTAAAAAAAGAAATTCAGTAGCTTTTTGGGAATTAAAATAAGTCAAGGTTTTTCTGTTTTGTAAACAAATCGGTGGAGGTGTTTTTGGGAATGAAAAATAAAATTAGGTAAAAAAAAAATTATTTTGATGTATTATTTGTTAATAAAAAAAATTGATGTGGCATTTGATAATGAAAAATAAACTGGGTTAAGGAAAAATAATTTGAGGTATTTTCTTGGTCAAATAATAAATTGACGTAAATTTTTGAAATTAAAATAAACTAAGATAATTTGCTTTTAAAAAATAAATTCAGCTACTTTTCGATTAAAAAAAAAAATGTTAAAATATGGTAAACTATAGCAATTTGACGTGCGTTTCGGTAAAAAAACAACAAAAATGCCGTAAGGAAAAATAATGTGAGGTACTTTTTGCTTAAAAAAATTAAATTGAGCAACTTTTAGATGATTGACAATAACTCGGGTATTTTTCGTTAGAAAAATAAATTGAGGAACTTTTTCGTAATAAAAAATAAGATGAGGTCTAGAAAAATAATTTGTGGTATTATTCCATATAAAAAAAAAAATTAAGGTTATTTTTGAAAATAAAAAAACAATTAGGCAAGGATAAATAAATTGAGGTTTTTTTCGCTAAAAAAATAAATTGAGGTACTCTTTGCAAATTAGAATAAACTGAGGTATTTTTCGTTTGAAAAATAAATTGAGGAATTATTTGGAAATACAATCTAAAATGACACAAAAAAAAATAATTTGAGGTACTTATGTGAAAGGAAAAATAATAGCAGGTAAAGAAAAATATAATGAGGTATTTTTGAAGAAAAAAATAAATCGATGAACCTTTCGCTAATAAAAAATAAAACTAATTATGGCTATTTTTTCGTTAAAAGAACAAAAAGATGTATATTCTGGTAATAAAAAAAAAAATCAGGTAAAGAAAAATCATTTGCGGATTTTTTGTAAAGAAAATAAATGAAGGTACCCTTTGGTAATTAAAAAAAAAACTGGGTTATTTTTTGTATAAAATTAAAATGGGCTACTTTTTGGTAATAAAAAAAATAAGATGATGTAAGGGAAAATAATTTGAAGCTTTTTTTTTGATAAAATATACATCAGGGTATTTTTTTCTGAAACAGAAAATAAAATGAGGTAAAGAAAAATAAAAATAATTTGACATATTTGTTGTGAAAAATATAGATTGGTGTGCTCCTATTTGTAATAAAAAAATAAAACGAGGAAAGAAAAAATAATTTGCGGCATTTTTTTGATAAAAAATTAATTGAGATAGTTTTTTGTACACAAGAAAGAAACTGAGGTATTTTTCATTTGAATAATAGATTGAGATACTTTTTTTCAATAAAACAAAAAATGAAGTAAAGAAAATTAATTATTTGGTGCCTTTTTCTAAAATAAATTAATTGAGGTACTTTTGGCAAATCAGAATAATCTGAGGTATTTTTCGTTTACAAATAAATTGAGGAATTATTTGGTAAAAAAGAATAAAATGAGATAAAGCAAAATAATTTGAGGTATTTTCTTGGTCAAATAATAAATTGAGGCAAATTTTTGAAATTAAAATAAACTGAGATCTTTTTCGTTTTAAAAATAAATTGAGCTACTTTTCAGTAAAATTAACAATTAAATATGGTAAAGAAAAGCAACTTGAGGTATTTCTTTGGTTAAAAATAATAATCTGAGGCGCTCTTCGGTAATTAAAATAAACCGAGGTGTGTTCAGGTAAAAAAGATAAGTTGAGGTACTCTATGGTAATTAAAATAAACTGAGGTACTTCTTGGTGACCGAAAAAAAAGATGAGGTAAAGAAAAATAGTTTGAGATATTTTTTGGTTTCGAAAAATAAAATGAGGCAAAGAAAAATAATTTGATGTATGTTTTGTAAAAAAATAAATCGAGGCGCGTTTCAGTAATAAAAAATAAAATGACGTAAGGAAAAATAAGGCGAGGTGTTTTTTTGGTAAATACTAATTTGTGCTACTTTTTTGTAATTAACAATAAACTAAGGTATTTTTATTTTGAAAAATAAAATGAGGAAATTTTTTGTAATAAAAAATATAAATGAGGTAAAGAAAAATAACTTGAGGTGCCTTTTTCACAAATAAATAAATTGAGGTACGTTTGGAAAATCAGAATAAACTGAGTTATTTTTTCGTTTAAAAATAAATTGAGGAATTATTTGGTAATAAAGAATAAAACGAGATAAAGAAAAAGAATGTGAGATATTTTTTGGTAAAAAGAAATAGTAATTGAGGTAATTTTGGGGAATAAAAAATAACATCAGGTAAAGAAATATATAATGACGTAGTTTTAGAGTAAAAAAAGACAGTAGCTTTTTGGAAATTAAAATAAGTCGAGGTTTTTCTGTTTTGTAAACAAATCGGTTGAGGTGTTTTTGGGAATGAAAAATAAAATTAGGTAAAAAAAAATGGTTTTGATGTATTATTTGTTAATAAAAAAATTTGATGTGGCTTTTGATAATGAAAAATAAACCGGGGTAAGGAAAAATAATTTGAGGTATTTTCTTGGTCAAATATTAAATTGAGGTAAATTTTTTAAATTAAAATAAACTAGGATAATTTGCTTTTAAAAAATAAATTCAGCTACTTTTCGATAAAAAAAAAAATGTTAAAATATGGTAAAGTATAGCAATTTGACGTGGGTTTCGGTAAAAAAACAACAAAAATGCCGTAAGGAAAAATAATGTGAGTTACTTTTTGCTAAAAAAAATTAAATTGAGCAACTTTTTGATGATTGACAATAACTCGGGTATTTTTCGTTAGAAAAATAAATTGAGGAACTTTTTTGTAATAAAAAATAAGATGAGGTCTAGAAAAATAATTTGCGGTATTATTCCATAAAAAAAATATTAAGGTTATTTTTGAAAATAAAAAAACAATTAGGCAAGGATAAATAAATTGAGGTTTTTTTCACTAAAGAAATAAATTGAGGTACTCTTTGCAAATTAGAATAAACTGAGGTATTTTTCGTTTGAAAAATAAATTGAGGAATTATTTGGAAGTACATAATAAAATGACACAAAAAAAAATAATTTGAGGTACTTATGTGAAAGGAAAAATAATAGCAGGTAAAGAAAAATATAATGAGGTATTTTTGAAGAAAAAAAAAAAACGATGAACATTTCTCTAATAAAAAATAAAACTAATTATGGCTATTTTTTCGTTAAAAGAATAAAAAGATGTACTTTTTGGTAATAAAAAAAAAAATCAGGTAAAGAAAATCATTTGCGGATTTTTTGTAAAGAAAATAAATGAAGGTACCCTTTGGTAATTAAAAAAAAAACTGGGTTATTTTTGGAATAAAATTAAAATGGGCTACTTTTTGGTAATAAAAAAATAAGATGATGTAGAGGAAAATAATTTGAAGCTTTTTTTTTTATCAAATATACATCAGGGTATTTTTTTCTGGAACAAAAAATAAAATGAGGTAAAGAAAAATAAAAATAATTTGACATATTTGTTGTGAAAAATATAGATTGGTGTGCTCTTATTTGTAATAAAAAAATAAAACGAGGAAAGAAAAAATAATTTGCTGCATTTTTTTGATAAAAAATTAATTGAGATACTTTTTTGTAAACAAGAAAGAAACTGAGGTATTTTTCATTTGAATAATAGATTGAGATACTTTTTTCCAATAAAACAAAAAATGAAGTAAAGAAAATTAATTATTTGGTGCCTTTTTCTAAAATAAACAAATTGAGGTACTTTATGCAAATCAGAATAATCTGAGGTATTTTTCGTTTACAAATAAATTGAGGAATTATTTGGTAAAAAAGAATAAAATGAGATAAAGCAAAATAATTTGAGGTATTTTCTTGGTCAAATAATAAATTGAGGTAAATTTTTGAAATTAAAATAAACTGAGATCTTTTTCGTTTTAAAAATAAATTGAGCTACTTTTCAGTAAAATTAACAATTAAATATGGTAAAGAAAAGCAACTTGAGGTACTTCTTTGGTTAAAAATAATAATCTGAGGCGCTCTTCGGTAATTAAAATAAACCGAGGTGTGTTCAGGTAAAAAAGATAAGTTGAGGTACTCTATGGTAATTAAAATAAACTGAGGTACTTCTTGGTGACCAAAAAAAAAGATGAGGTAAAGAAAAATAGTTTGAGATAATTTTTGGTTTCGAAAAATAAAATGAGGCAAAGAAAAATAATTTGATGTATGTTTTTTAAAAAAATAAATCGAGGCGCGTTTCAGTAATAAAAAATAGAATGACGTAAGGAAAAATAATGTGAGGTGTTTTTTTGGTAAATACTAATTTGTGCCACTTTTTTGCAATTAACAATAAACTAAGGTATTTTTATTTTGAAAAATAAAATGAGGAACTTTTTTGCAATACAAAATAAAAATGAGGTATAGAAAAACAACTTGTGGTGCTTTTTGCCAAAATAAATAAATTGAGGTACGTTTGGCAAATTAGAATAAACTGAGTTATTTTTCGTTTACAAATAAATTGAGGAATTATTTGGTAATAAAGAATAAATGAGATAAAGAAAAATAATGTGAGGTACTTTTTGGTAAAAAAGAAGAAGGAATTGAGGTAATTTTGGGGAATAAAAAATAACATCAGGTAAAGAAAAATATAATGACGTAGTTTTAGAGTAAAAAAAGAAATTCAGTAGCTTTTTGGAAATTAAAATAAGTCGAGGTTTTTCTGTTTTGTAAACAAATCGGTGGAGGTGTTTCTGGGAATGAAAAATAAAATTAGGTAAAAAAAAATTTATTTTGATGTATTATTTGTTAATAAAAAAAAATGATGTGGCATTTGATAATGAAAAATAAACTGGGTTAAGGAAAAATAATTTGAGGTATTTTCTTGGTCAAATAATAAATTGACGTAAATTTTTGAAATTAAAATAAACTAAGACAATTTGCTTTTAAAAAATAAATTCAGCTACTTTTTGATTAAAAAAAAAAATGTTAAAATATGGTAAACTATAGCAATTTGACGTGCGTTTCGGTAAAAAAACAACAAAAATGCCGTAAGGAAAAATAATGTGAGGTACTTTTTGCTAAAAAAATTTAAATTGAGCAACTTTTTGATGATTGACAATAACTCGGGTATTTTTCGTTAGAAAAATAAATTGAGGAACTTTTTTGTAATAAAAAATAAGATGAGGTCTAGAAAAAAAATTTGTGGTATTATTCCATAAAAAAAAAAAATTAAGGTTATTTTTTAAAATAAAAAAACAATTAGGCAAGGATAAATAAATTGAGGTTTTTTTCGCTAAAAAAATAAATTGAGGTACTCTTTGCAAATTAGAATAAACTGAGGTATTTTTCGTTTGAAAAATAAATTGAGGAATTATTCGGAAATACATACTAAAATGACACAAAAAATAATAATTTGAGGTACTTATGTGAAAGGAAAAATAATAGCAAGTAAAGAAAAATATAATGAGGTATTTTTGAAGAAAAAAATAAATCGGTAAACCTTTCGCTAATAAAAAATAAAACTAATTATGGCTATTTTTTTGTTAAAAGAATAAAAAGATATACTTTCTGGTAATAAAAAAAAAAATCAGGTAAAGAAAAATCATTTGCGGATTTTTTGTAAAGAAAATAAATGAAGGTACCCTTTGGTAATTGAAAAAAAAACTGGGTTATTTTTTGTATAAAATTAAAATGGGCTACTTTTTGGTAATAAAAAAATAAGATGATGTAAGGGAAAATAATTTGAAGCTTTTTTTTTGATAAAATATACATCAGAGTATTTTATCTGAAACAGAAAATAAAATGAGGTAAAGAAAAATAAAAATAATTTGACGTATTTGTTTTGAAAAATATAGATTGGTGTGCTCGTATTTGTAATAAAAAAATAAAACGAGGAAAGAAAAAATAATTCGCGGCATTTTTTGATAAAAAATTAATTGAGATAGTTTTTTGTACACAAGAAAGAAACTGAGGTATTTTTCATTTGAAAAATAGATTGAGATACTTTTTTTCAATAAAACAAAAAATGAGGTAAGAAAATTAATTATTTGGTGCCTTTTTCTAAAATAAATTAATTGAGGTACTTTTGGCAAATCAGAATAACCTGAGGTATTTTTCGTTTACAAATAAATTGAGGAATTATTTGGTAAAAAAGAATAAAATGAGATAAAGCAAAATAATTTGAGGTATTTTCTTGGTCAAATAATAAATTGAGGTAAATTTTTGAAATTAAAATAAACTGAGATCTTTTTCGTTTTAAAAATAAATTGAGCTGCTTTTCAGTAAAATTAACAATTAAATATGGTAAAGAAAAGCAACTTGAGGTATTTCTTTGGTTAAAAATAATAATCTGAGGCGCACTTCGGTAATTAAAATAAACCGAGGTGTGTTTAGGTAAAAAAGATAAGTTGAGGTACTCTATGGTAAGTAAAATAAACTGAGGTACTTCTTGGTGACCGAAAAAAAAGATGAGGTAAAGAAAAATAGTTTGAGATATTGTTTGGTTTCGAAAAATAAAATGAGGCAAAGAAAAATAATTTGATGTATGTTTTGTAAAAAAATAAATCGAGGCGCGTTTCAGTAATAAAATATAAAATGACGTAAGGAAAAATAATGTGAGGTGTTTTTTTGGTAAATACTAATTTGTGCTACTTTTTTGTAATTAACAATAAACTAAGGTATTTTTATTTTGAAAAATAACATGAGGAAATTTTTTGTAATAAAAAATATAAATGAGGTAAAGAAAAATAACTTGAGGTGCCTTTTTCACAAATAAATAAATTGAGGTACGTTTGGAAAATCAGAAAAAAACTGAGTTATTTTTCGTTTACAGATAAATTGAGGAATTATTTGGTAATAAAGAATAAAACGAGATAAAGAAAAAGAATGTGAGGTATTTTTTGGTAAAAAGAAATAGTAATTGAGGTAATTTTGGGGAATAAAAAATAACATCAGATAAAGAAAAATATAATGACGTAGTTTTAGAGTAAAAAAAGAAATTCAGTGGCTTTTTGGAAATTAAAATAAGTCGAGGTTTTTCTGTTTTGTAAACAAATCGGTTGAGGTGTTTTTGGGAATGAAAAATAAAATTAGGTAAAAAAAAAATTGTTTTGATGTAATATTTGTTAATAAAAAAAATTGATGTGGCTTTTGATAATGAAAATAAACTGGGGTAAGGAAAAATAATTTGAGGTATTTTCTTGGTCAAATAATAAAATGAGGTAAATTTTTGAAATTAAAATAAACTAAGATAATTTGCTTTTAAAAAATAAATTGAGCTACTTTTCGATAAAAAAAAAAATGTTAAAATATGGTAAAGTATAGCAATTTGACGTGCGTTTCGGTAAAAAAACAACAAAAATGCAGTAAGGAAAAATAATGTGAGGTACTTTTTGCTAAAAAAAATTAAATTGAGCAACTTTTTGATGATTGACAATAACTCGGGTATTTTTCGTTAGAAAAATAAATTGAGGTACTTTTTTGCAATAAAAAATAAAATGAGGTCTAGAAAAATAATTTGTGGTATTATTCCATAAAAAAAAAAATTAAGGTTATTTTTGAAAATAAAAAAACAATTAGGCAAGGATAAATAAATTGAGGTTTTCTTCGCTAAAGAAATAAATTGAGGTACTCTTTGCAAATTAGAATAAACTGAGGTATTTTTCGTTTGAAAAATAAATTGAGGAATTATTTGGAAATACATAATAAAATGAAACAAAAAAAAATAATTTGAGGTACTTATGTGAAAAAAAAAATAATAGCAAGTAAAGAAAAATATAATGAGGTATTTTTGAAGAAAAAAATAAATCGATAAACTTTTCGCTAATAAAAAATAAAACTAATTATGGCTATTTTTTTGTTAAAAGAATATAAAGATGTACTTTCTGATAAAAAAAATAAAAATCAGGTAAAGAAAAATCATTTGCGGATTTTTTGTAAAGAAAATAAATGAAGGTATGCTTTGGTAATTAAAAAAAAAACTGGGTTATTTTTTGTATAAAATTAAAATGGGCTACTTTTTGGTAATAAAAAAATAAGATGATGTAAGGGAAAATAATTTGAAGCTTTTTTTTTGATAAAATATACATCAGAGTATTTTTTTCTGGAACAGAAAATAAAATGAGGTAAAGAAAAAAAAAATAATTTGACGTATTTGTTGTGAAAAATATAGATTAGTGTGCTCTTATTTGTATTAAAAAAATAAAACGAGGAAAGAAAAAATAATTCGCGGCATTTTTTGATGAAAAATTAATTGAGATACTTTTTTGTAAACAAGAAAGAAATTGAGGTATTTTTTATTTGAATAATAGATTGAGATACTTTTTTTCAATAAAACAAAAAAGGAGGTAAAGAAAATTAATTATTTGGTGCCTTTTTCTAAAATAAACAAATTGAGGTACTTTTGGCAAATCAGAATAATCTGAGGTATTTTTCGTTTACAAATAAATTGAAGAATTATTTGGTAAAAAAGAATAAAATGAGATAAAGCAAAACAATTTGAGGTATTTTCTTGATCAAATAATAAATTGAGGTAAATTTTTGAAATTAAAATAAACTAAGATCTTTTTCATTTTTAAAATAAATTGAACTACTTTTCAGTAAAAATAATAATTAAATATGGTAAAGAAAAGCAACTTGAGGTATTTCTTTGGTTAAAAAAATCGGTTGAGGTGTTTTTGGGAATGAAAAATAAAATTAGGTAAAAAAAAAATTATTTTGATGTATTATTTGTTAATAAAAAAATTTGATGTGGCTTTTGATGATGAAAAATAAACTGGGGTAAGGAAAAATAATTTGAGGTATTTTCTTGGTCAAATAATAAATTGAGGTAAATTTTTGAAATTAAAATAAACTAGGATAATTTGCTTTTAAAAAATAAATTGAGCTACTTTTCGATAAAAAAAAAAATGTTAAAATATGGTAAAGTATAGCAATTTGATGTGCGTTTCGGTAAAAAAAAAACAAAAATGCCGTAAGGAAAAATAATGTGAGGTAATTTTTGCAAAAAAAAATTAAATTGAGCTACTTTTTGATGATTGACAATAACTCCCGAATTTTTAGTTAGAAAAATAAATTGAGGTCTTTTTTTGTAATAAAAAATAAAATGAGGTCTAGAAAAGTAATTTGTGGTATTATTCCATAAAAAAAAATTAAGGTTATTTTTTAAAATAAAAAAACAATTAGGCAAGGATAAATAAATTGAGGTTTTTTTCGCGAAAGAAATAAATTGAGGTACTCTTTGCAAATTAGAATAAACTGAGGTATTTTTTGTTTAAAAAATAAATTGAGGAATTATTTGGAAATACATAATAAAATGACACAAAAAAAAATAATTTAAGGTACTTATGTGAAAGGAAAAATAATAGCAGATAAAGAAAAATATAATGAGGTATTTTTGAAGAAAAAAATAAATCGATGAACTTTTCGCTAATAAAAAATAAAACTAATTATTGCTATTTTTTTGTTAAAAGAATAAAAAGATGTACTTTCTGGTAATAAAAACAAAAATCAGGTAAAGAAAAATCATTTGCGGATTTTTTGTAAAGAAAATAAATGAAGGTACCTATTCGTAATTAAGAAAAAAACGGGGTTATTTTTTGTATAAAATTAAAATGGGCTACTTTTTGGTAATAAAAAGTAAGATGATGTAAGGGAAAATAATTTGAAGCAATTTTTTTGATAAAATACAAATCAGGGTATTTTTTTCTGGAACAGAAAATAGGTAAAGATAATTAAAAATTATTTGACGTATTTGTTGTGAAAAAAATAGATTGGTGTGCACTTATTTGTAATAAAAAAATAAAACGAGGAAAGAAAAAATAATTTGCAGCATTTTTTGATAAAAAATTAATTGAGATACTTTTTTGTAAACAAAAAAGAAACTGAGGTATTTTTCATTTGAATAATAGATTGAGATACTTTGTTTCAATAAAAAAAAAAATGAGGTAATGAAAATTAATTATTTGGTGCCTTTTTCTAAAATAACCAAGTTGAGGCACTTTTGGCAAATCAGAATAAATTGAGGTATTTTTTGTTTACAAATAATTTGATGAATTATTTGGTAAAAAAGAATAAAATGAGATAAAGAAAAATAATTTGAGGTATTTTTTTGGTCAAAAACAAAAATGCCGTAAGGAAAATGAATGTGAGGTACTTTTTGCTAAAAAAAATTAAATTGAGCTACTTTTTAATGATTGACAATAACTCGGGTATTTTTCATTAGAAAAATAAATTGAGGTACTTTTTTGTAATAAAAAATAAAATGAGGTCTAGAAAAATAATTTGTGGTATTATTCCATAAAAAAAAAAATTAAGGATATTTTTGAAAATAAAAAAACATTTAGGCAAGGATAAATAAATTGAGGTTTTTTTCGCTAAAGAAAATAATTGAGGTACTCTTTGCAAATTAGAATAAACTGAGGTATTTTTCGTTTGAAAAAAAAAAGAGGAATTATTCGGAAATACATAATAAAATGACACAAAAAATAATAATTTGAGGTACTTTTGTGAAAGGAAAAATAATAGCAGGTAAAGAAAAATATAATGAGGTATTTTTGAAGAAAAAAATAAATCGATGAACTTTTCGCTAATAAAAAATAAAACTAATTATGGCTATTTTTTTGGTAAAAGAATAAAAAGATGTACTTTCTGGTAATAAAAACAAAAATCAAGTGAAGAAAAATCACTTGCGGATTTTTTGTAAAGAAAATAAATGAAGGTACCTATTGGTAATTAAAAAAAAAACTGGATTATTTTTCGTATAAAATTAAAATGGGCTACTTTTTGGTAATAAAAAATAAGATGATGTAAGGGAAAATAATTTGAAGCAATTTTTTGATAAAATATAAATCAGGGTATTTTTTTCTGGAACAGAAAATAAAATGAGGTAAAGAAAATTAAAAATTATTTGACGTATTTGTTGTGAAAAAAATAGATTGGTGTGCTCTTATTTGTAATAAAAAAATAAAATGAGGAAAGAAAAAATAATTTACTGCATTTTTTGATAAAAAAAATAATTGAGATACTTTTTTGTAAACAAAAAAGAAACTGAGGTATTTTTCATTTGAATAATAGATTGAGATACCTTTTTTCAATAAAACAAAAAATGAAGTAAAGAAAATTAATTATTTGGTGCCTTTTTCTAAAATAAACAAATTGAGGTACTTTTGGCAAATCAGAATAAACTAAGGTATTTTTCGTTTACAAATAAATTGAGGAATTATTTGGTAAAAATGAATACAATGAGATAAAGAAAATTAAATTGAGGTATTTGCTTGGTCAAATAATAAATTGAGGTAAATCTTCGAAATTATAATAAACTGAGATCTTTTTCGTTTTAAAAATAAATTGAGCTACTTTTCAGTAAAATTAATAATTAAATATGGTAAAGAAAAGGAACTTGAGGTATTTCTTTGGTTAAAAATAATAATCTGAGGCGCTCTTCGGTAATTAAAATAAACCGAGGTGTGTTCAGATAAAAAAGATAAATCGAGGTACTCCATGGTAATTAAAATAAACTGAGGTACTTCTTGGTAACCGAAAAAAAAGATGAGGTAAAGAAAATTAATTATTTGGTGCCTTTTTCTAAAATAAACAAATTGAGGTACTTTTGGCAAATCAGAATAAACTGAGGTATTTTTCGTTGACAAATAAATTGATGAATTATTTGGTAAAAAAGAATAAAATGAGATAAAGAAAAATAATTTGAGGTATTTTCTTGGTCAAAAACAAAAATGCCGTAAGGAAAAATAATGTGAGGTACTTTTTGCTAAAAAAAATTAAATTGAGCTACTTTTTGATGATTGACAATAACTCGCGAATTTTTAGTTAGAAAAATAAATTGAGGTCTTTTTCTGTAATAAAAAATAAAATGAGGTCTAGAAAAGTAATTTGTGGTATTATTCCATAAAAAAAAATTAAGGTTATTTTTTAAAATAAAAAAACAATTAGGCAAGGATAAATAAATTGAGGTTTTTTTCTCGAAAGAAATAAATTGAGGTACTCTTTGCAAATTAGAATAAACTGAGGTATTATTCGTTTGAAAAAAAAAAAGAGGAATTATTCGGAAATACATAATAAAATGACACAAAAAATAATAATTTGAGGTACTTATGTGAAAGGAAAAATAATAGCAGGTAAAGAAAAATATAATGAGGTATTTTTGAAGAAAAAAATAAATCGATGAACTTTTCGCTAATAAAAAATAAAACTAATTATGGCTATTGTTTTGGTAAAAGAATAAAAAGATGTACATTCTGGTAATAAAAACAAAAATCAGGTGAAGAAAAATCATTTGCGGATTTTTTGTAAGGAAAATAAATGAAGGTACCTATTGGTAATTAAAAAAAAAACTGGGTTATTTTTTGTATAAAATTAAAATGGGCTACTTTTTGGTAATAAAAAATACGATGATGTAAGGGAAAATAATTTGAAGCATTTTTTTTGATAAAGTATAAATCATGGTATTTTTTTCTGGAACAGAAAATAAAATGAGGTAAAGAAAATTAAAAATTATTTGACGTATTTGTTGTGAAAAAAATAGATTATTGTGCTCTTATTTGTAATAAAAAAATAAAACGAGGAAAGAAAAATAATTTGCAGCATTTTTTGATAAAAAAAATAATTGAGATACTTTTTTGAAAACAAAAAAGAAACTGAAATATTTTTCATTTGAATAATAGATTGAGATACCTTTTTTCAATAAAACAAAAAATGAAGTAAAGAAAATTAATTATTTGGTGCCTTTTTCTAAAATAAACAAATTGAGGTACTTTTCGCAAATCGGAATAAACTGAGGTATTTTTCGTTTACAGATAAATTGAGGAATTATTTGGCAAAAAAGAATAAAATGAGATAAAGAAAAATAATTTGAGGTATTTTCTTGATCAAATAATAAATTGAGGTAAATCTTTGAAATTATAATAAACTGGGATCTTTTTCGTTTTAAAAATAAATTGAGCTACTTTTCAGCAAAATTAATAATTAAATATGGTAAAGAAAAGCAACTTGAGGTATTTCTTTGGTTAAAAATAATAATCTGAGGCGCTCTTCGGTAATTAAAATAAACCGAGGTGTGTTCAGGTAAAAAAGATAAATCGAGGTACTCTATGGTAATTAAAATAAACTGAGGTACTTCTTGGTGACCGAAAAAAAAGATGAGGTAAAGAAAAATAGTTTGAGATAATTTTTGGTTTCGAAAAATAAAATGAGGCAAAGAAAAATAATTTGATGTATGTTTTGTAAAAAATTAAATCGAGGCGCGTTTCAATAATAAAAAATAAAATGACGTAAGGAAAAATAATGTGAGGTGTTTTTTTGGTAAATACTAATTTGTGCTACTTTTTTGTAATTAACAATAAACTAAGGTATTTTTATTTTGAAAAATAAAATGAGGAAATTTTTTGTAATAAAAAATATAAATGAGGTAAAGAAAAATAACTTGAGGTTCTTTTTTCACAAATAAATAAATTGAGGTACGTTTGGCAAATCAGAATAAACTGAGTTATTTTTCGTTTACAAATAAATTGAGGAACTATTTGGTAATAAAGAATAAAACGAGATAAAGAAAAATAATGAGGTACTTTTTGGTAAAAAGAAATAGTAATTGAGGTAATTTTGGGGAAAAAAAAAAAACATTAGGTAAAGAAAACTATAATGACGTAGTTTCAGAGTAAAAAAAGAAATTCAGTAACTTTTTTGAAATTAAAATAAATCGAGGTTTTTCTGTTTTGTAAACAAATCGGTTGAGGTGTTTTTGGGAATGAAAAATAAAATTAGGTAAAAAAAAAATTATTTTGATGTATTATTTGTTAATAAAAAAATTGATGTGGCATTTGATAATGAAAAATAAACTGGGGTAAGGAAAAATAATTTGAGGTATTTTCTTGGTCAAATAATAAATTGAGGTAAATTTCGGAAATTAAAATAAACTAAGATAATTTGCTTTTAAAAAATAAATTGAGCTATTTTTCGATAAAAACAAAAATGTTAAACTATGGTAAAGAATAGTCATTTGAGGTGCGTTTCAGTAAAAAAAAACAAAAATGGCGTAAGGAAAAATAATGTGAGGTACTTTTTGCTAAAAAAAATTAAATTGAGCTACTTTTTGATGATTGACAATAACTCGGGTATTTTTCGTTAGAAAAATAAATTGAGGTACTTTTTTGTAATAAAAAATAAAATGAGGTCTAGAAAAATAATTTGTGGTATTATTCCATAAAAAAAAAAAATTAAGGATATTTTTGAAAATAAAAAAACAATTAGGCAAGGATAAATAAATTGAGGTTTTTTTTGCTAAAGAAATAAATTGAGGTACTCTTTGCAAATTAGAATAAACTGAGGTAATTTTCGTTTGAAAAAAAAAAAAGAGGAATTATTCGGAAATACATAATAAAATGACACAAAAAATAATAATTTGAGGTACTTATGTGAAAGGAAAAATAATAGCAGGTAAAGAAAAATATAATGAGGTATTTTTGAAGAAAAAAATAAATCGATGAACTTTTCGCTAATAAAAAATAAAACTAATTATGGCTATTTTTTTGGTAAAAGAATAAAAAGATATGTACTTTCTCGTAATAAAAACAAAAATCAGGTGAAGAAAAATCATTTGCGGATTTTTTGTAAAGAAAATAAATGAAGGTACCTATTGGTCCTTAAAAAAAAAACTGGGTTATTTTTTTTATAAAATTAAAATGGGCTACTTTTTGGTAATAAAAAATAAGATGATGTAAGGGAAAATAATTTGAAGCAATTTTTTTGATAAAATATAAATCAGGGTATTTTTTTCTGGAACAGAAAATTAAATGAGGTAAAGAAAATTAAAAATTATCTGACGTATTTGTTGTGAAAAAAATAGATTGGTGTGCTCTTATTTGTAATAAAAAAATAAAACGAGGAAAGAAAAAATAATTTGCGGTATTTTTTGATAAAAAATTAATTGAGATACTTTTTTGTAAACAAAAAAAAAACTGAGGTATTTTTCATTTGAATAATAGATTGAGATACCTTTTTTCAATAAAACAAAAAATGAAGTAAAGAAAATTAATTATTTGGTGCCTTTTTCTAAAATAAACAAATTGAGATCCTTTTGGCAAATCAGAATAAACTGAGGTATTTTTTGTTTACAAATAAATTGAAGAATTATTTGGTAAAAAAGAATAAAATGAGATAAAGAAAAATAATTTGAGGTATTTTCTTGGTCAAATAATAAATTGAGGTAAATCTTTGAAATTATAATAAACTGAGAACTTTTTCGTTTTAAAAATAAATTGAGCTACTTTTCAGTAAAATTAATAATTAAATATGGTAAAGAAAAGAAACTTGAGGTATTTCTTTGGTTAAAAATAATAATCTGAGGAGCTCTTCGGTAATTAAAATAAACCGAGGTTTGTTCAGGTAAAAAAGATAAATCGAGGTACTCTATGATAATTAAAATAAACTGAGGTACTTCTTGGTGACCGAAAAAGAAGATGAGGTAAAGAAAAATAGTTTGAGATATTTTTTGGTTTCGAAAAATAAACTGAGGCAAAGAAAAATAATTTGATGTATGTTTTGTAAAAAATTAAATCAAGGCGCGTTTCAGTAATAAAAAATAAAATGACGTAAGGAAAAATAATGTGAGGTGTTTTTTTGGTAAATACTAATTTGTGCTACTTTTTTGTAATTAACAATAAACTAAGGTATTTTTATTTTGAAAAATAAAATGAGGAAATTTTTTGTAATAAAAAATATAAATGAGGTAAAGAAAAATAACTCGAGGTTCTTTTTTCACAAATAAATAAATTGAGGTACGTTTGGCAAATCATAATAAACTGAGTTATTTTTCGTTTACAAATAAATTGAGGAATTATTTGGTAATAAAGAATAAAACGAGATAAAGAAGAATAATGTGAGGTACTTTTTGGTAAAAAGAAATAGTAATTGAGGTAATTTTGGGGAATAAAAAATAACATCAGGTAAAGAAAAGTATAATGACGTAGTTTTAGAGTAAAAAAAGAAATTCAGTAACTTTTTGGAAATTAAAATAAATCGAGGTTTTTATGTTTTGTAAACAAATCGGTTGAGGTGTTTTTGGGAATGAAAAATAAAATTAGGTAAATTTCTTTTTTTTTGATGTATTATTTGTTAATAAAAAAAATTGATGTGGTTTTTGATAATGAAAAATAAACTGGGGTAAGGAAAAATAATTTGAGGTATTTTCTTGGTCAAATAATAAATTTAGGTAAATTTTGGAAATTAAAATAAACTAACGTAATTTCCTTTTAAAAAATAAATTGAGCTACTTTTCGATAAAAAAAAAATGTTAAACTATGGTAAAGAATAGTAATTTGAGGTGCGTTTCGGTAAAAAAAAAAACAAAAATTTCGTAAGGAAAAATAATGTGAGGTACTTTTTGGTAAAAAAAAAAAAATTGAGCTACTTTTTGATGATTGACAATAGCTCGGGTATTTTTCGTTAGAAAAATAAATTGAGGTACTTTTTTGTAATAAAAAGGAAAATGAGGTCTAGAAAAATAATTTCTGGTATTATTCCATAAAAAAAAAATTAATGTTTTTTTTTTAAAATAAAAAAAAAATTAGGTAAAGATAAATAAATTGAGGTTTTTTCGCTAAAGAAATAAATTGAGGTACTCTTTGCAAATTAGAATAAAGTGACGTATTTTTCGTTTGAAAAATAAATTGAGAAATTATTTAGAAATACATAATATAAAGACACAAAAAAAAATAATTTGAGGTACTTATGTGAAAGGAAAAATAATATCAGGTAAAGAAAAATATAATGAGGTATTTTTGCAGAAAAAAATAAATCGATGAACTTTTCGCTAATAAAAAATAAAACTAATTCGGTCTATTTTTTTGTTAAAAGAATAAAAAGATGTACTTTCTGGTAAATAAAAACAAAAATCAGGAAAAGAAAACTCATTTGCGGATTTGTTGTAAAGAAAATAAATGAAGGTACCCTTTGGTAATTAAAAAAAAAACTTAGTCAGTTTTTATATAAAATTAAAATGAGCTACTTTTAGGTAATAAAAAATAAGATGATGTCAGGGAAAATAATTTGAAGTATTTTTTTTGATAAAATATAAATCTGGGTATTTTTTTCTGAAACAGAAAATAAAATGAGGTAAAGAAAAATAAAAATAATTTGACATATTTGTTGTGAAAAAAATAAATTGGTGTGCTCTTATTTGTAATAAAAAAATAAAACGAGGAAAGAAAAAATAATTTGCGGCATTTTTTGATAAAAATATAATTGAGATACTTATAAGTCCTAGTTTACTGATAAAGAAAATATTTATTTTTGAATCAATGATAAGTTGTATGTTCAGTTAAAAAAAAAAAAAGTTGCATCAATGATAAGTCGTAGATTACCGTTGAAAAAAAAAAAAAAAATCGAATAAATGATCAGTCATATGTTACTGTCCAAAACAAATATATATTATTGAATCAATAATAAGTCATCGTTTATCGTTCAATATATATATATATATATATATATATATATATATATATATATATATATTGTAATTAATGTTAAAAATAATAATATATTGTTGAATCAATGATAAGTCGAAAATATTTTTGAATCAATGCTAAGTCGTAGTTTACCGTAAAAAAAATATATATTTTTGAATCAATGATAAGTCATACGTTACCATTCAAAAAAATAAAAATATTTTTGAATCAATGATAAGTCGTAGTTTACCGTTAAAAAAAAATATTATTTTTGAATCAATGTTAAGTCGTACGTTACGATTCAAAACAAATTTTCTTTTTTAACCATTAAAAAAAATGTATTTTTGAATCAATGATAAGTCATACATTACTGATAAAAAAAAAAAAAAAAAATTGAATCAATGATAAGACGAATGTTACCATTCATAATAAATAAATAATTTATCATTATTGAATAAATTTTAAAAAAGAATTTGTTTTTTTAAGGATAACTTTCGTCTTATCATTGAATCAATATATATATATCTATATATATATATATATATATATATATATATATATATATATATATATATATATATATATTTAATCAATGATAAGCCATACGATACCATTCAAAAAGAAATTTATTTTTGAATCTATGATAAGTCGTGGTTTACTGTTCAAAAAATATATATTTTTTAATCACTTATAAGTTGTATGTTGCTGTTCAAAAAATATATATATATTTTTTAATGAATGAAAAGTCATATGTTATCAATATATATATATATATATATATATATATATATATATATATATATATATATTGTACTAGTCCATATGAAATCTTCATCTTCAATAAATATTTCTTATGAATGAAGTATTTCTAGAATTGCTAGAACTTTCTGTGGACCTATTTTCATCGTAAATCTGTATGATATCATATATTTTGTTTTTGACAGTTTCGTCTAAAATTATTGTATCTATTTTCTTTTTTACCTTGCAGTTACTTTTGTAGTGACCAACCTTGCCACATTTGTAACATACAGGTAATTTTTTCTTTCCTTTCTTATATTTATATTTTGGTGAAAACCTTTTTATGAATATTTCTCTTTTATTTTTCTTATATATTTTTCTTTCTTTTCTCTCAGGTTTATATTTTCTCTTTTTATGAAACTTATCTTTAGATTGTTCAATATTATATCTGAATTGTTCACAGAAATCCCCAAGTTCTTTTTTACCTGTCATTCTTTGTTTGTCTAATTGTTTCTTTAATTTCATATCGGTGCATAAGGCTAATCCTTCTGCACACATTCTAGTAGATAATTCTCCTAGAGTATAAGAAGAATATGGTATTATTCCTCCATTTTTATTTTTTAGCCTAGTTTTTACCTTCTCAGCAAATAAATATGGTAATCTTGCTATGAATTTTTCTTTCCAATGATCTAATTGGCTATCTTCTCTAGTTAATAATTTTGAGAAAAATACATCTTTATACCATTTATAGTGTGATAATGTAGGACATCTTAAATTTAATCTTCAGATCTAGCTTCTAATAGGGTTGTACTCCCCACAAAATGAAGAGTAATGGTGTAAATGAGGGTATTAACTGCATTACTTTCAGAATATAAGACATCTTGATTTTGTTCATTTTTTACGGTCCATTGTCTAGTTGTATTTAAGATTTGATTTTTTGTATTTTTAGGTAGATGAAAATCCCACCAACCACGAAGCCATCTAGTGAATCCACAGACTATGGCTTTTGCAACTTCCTGATCATGGTTTCCTACCATTGTGCATGCAGAAGCATACATGGTCATATGTTTCATTGTATCAAGAATTTGATGTCCAAACATACCATCTATATTCCAATTTACAATTGTTCGTCTTGAATAGGAGGTTGTGTGTGATATTAGATCCTCTTCGAATTGGATGTCTACAGGGGTAGGTCTAGGATGATATGGTCTGGCAGTAGCAGGTTTCCAATTTTTTCCATAAGATATTCTTTGAATATTTTGATCAGAATTGTTTTTAGTAAAAGCTATGTCCATATTTTTTATTGTATCATCGATTATTGGTTATTCTTCTTGAAGAGTTAAGGTTTCTGATTCTTGAATTATTTTAACTTTACCTTTTACATATTTTTCTTTTATTTTTAATTTGGTTAATTTTGATATTAATTGATCCATAAGGGTTTTATTGTTTTCTCCTACATGAAATCTTTCTTTGTTTAATTCAGGAGGTGGTTTAAATAATAAAGATTTTTGTGATTCATGTATAGGAGCTGGTCTTAACATATTTTCAATTCTTAATGTTTGTCTGCCTATAGATTGCATACATAAATTGGTATAATTATTATGTTCTATTATATGGGGAATTAATTCTGATCTATGAACTATTTCTCCAATAGTCATCTTATAAGGGGTAGCTTTTGTTTCTAAAGTTGGTAAACTATCTGATTCTTTTCCTTTTATTATAATGCTCCTTTCTGGAGGATGTATGCTAGTGATTTTATTTCCTTCAGTTGTATTATAGGTAGTATATTGGTTTTCTAGAGTGTTGATTTCAAATTTAGGCATTGGAACTTTTTTCTCCTTTAAGATTTCTTTTAACCAAATAAAGAAGCCTTTATTCTTTTTTTCTGTTTTAAGAAACTTATTATATTTTTTATGAAATAACTCTATTAATCTAGGTTCAAATGTTTTAAGATACCAGGCTCTAATTGCTTTATTTTCTTCTGATAAATAATCTTGTTTAATGTATTCCTTGTCTATTCGTTTTTCGTCATGCAAAGTTAATATTTGAAAATATGTTTCTGTGTCAGAGAAATCTGGATCTGCTTGATAATTACTATGAGCTTTTTTATATTGGGGTATTACAATGTTTTCTCTGGTTCTTAATAAACTTTCTATTATTGGGTTAATAGAGGAAGTAGAACTTCTAGATGGTTCTATAGATTTCTTATTTGTTCTAATTTCATAATCATCTTTACTAGCTTGATCTTTTCGTTGAGTTTTAAATTGAATTTCTATGTTTCCATGTGTATGTTCAATTATTTTATTTGGAATGCTATTAGTAGGAAGTTTTTGGAATTGTTGGTTTGAATTATAAATTGACCATGATTTTGGTAAAATTATTTCTGACCATTCTATTGATTTAGGTACAATAGTATTAGACTTTTCTATATTAGTTTGAGAATTTCTACCATTCCTAATAATGTGTCTGAGAATTTATTATGCCTAGTGTCTCTTAGACATACTAATATTGAATTATTTAATCCTAACCTTGTTAATGGTTTGATTGCTACTTGTATCAATCTTATGTATACATAGTTATAATTTTTATCTTTATGGTGTTGTATTATTTTATTTGATAAGAGGTGAAAGTTTTCTTGATTACTAGTAACTGATAATGTTTGTTCTACTGTCTTAATAGCATAACCAACTTTGAGATTAAAGGTTCTTAGTTCATATATATCTGATATAGGTACCTTTGGTATATTCCAGTTTTGTATTTGTTTTTCGATATTATCAATTACAATTTCTTCTTTATTTTTTATTCTAAGAGTATTACTGGCTTGAGGTAATGTTTTATTTGACAGATTCCTAATGAAATTTTCCATTATTAGGTTGCAGATGAGTGCTTTTTAACTACCTCTTACGTCTTTCTTGACCTCAACGGCTCTCCTGGCCTAAATGGTCTCTTAGACTAGGTGTTTTAGCCTCAATTCTCGGACCAACTTCCTCTAATGGATAATTTAATTAGGTTTCTATCTATAGAACATTCATCATAGTCTAATACTAACTATTATTTGAAGGTTGGCTCTGATATCAAAACGCGCCAAGATCTACCTTCTTAACTTTTTATGCTAAAATTCTCACATAACCAAGATATATTAATATAATTAGAGTAATAACTAACGCAAATGGAGCTATATCTACTAATAACGAAGTAGAATATGTAGATTGATATATTTTTATACTAAAAACCATACGAAATTGCATAACAAATAATTTATAAATAAATCTGGTATAATATTAACAAACAAGCTTTCTAATACTGATTACAAACTATTATTGATAACAAACTTTTACAAACAACTAACTGTTACAGATTTACAACCTGATAACAAATTGTTATAGTACTTAAAACACTAGTAATCCTAACAAACTGTTTGTTACAAACTGATAATACACACTAACTAACTGTAAAATAAAGTACGAAGATGAAAACTTACAAACGACACAAGCAATAGCTGCAAAAGTCCTTCCACTCTAGTGGACAGTAGTTTGGCAGACTATCGTAATTACAGCTACACATATAGAGGAGATTTTACATTAAGAGAGAATAGATAAACTTGAGAGAGAGGAGAGACTAGAGTAAGACTTCAGAGATGGGTTTTCCGCTTGCTTTGCTTATAGGGAGGTCTGCTCTATTTATAGTCGTGGATTCTTCCCGTTCTTCTAATTTGCTTTGTTTGCTTTATCCAGGTAGCATTGGATGCATACAAGTGGACGGTGGATGGAGGCTGATCTTCTATCGACAAAAAAGCAGAGGACAGGTGGCAGCAGATTGAAGAAGGAATCTGCTTTATACTATTTGGGATTTGTTTTTTATGTCGGCACGGGTACAGCTGGATGTTGGTGAGGGATGAGCTGGAACTTTTACTGTTCAGGTGTCATTTTAGGAATCTTATTGTAGCACTTTTGCTTTTTGTTGATGTCTTATTTTGTCGTTGTTTTGCTGAAGATGCTTTTATCATGGCAGACAACTGGAATATCTTGATATAACAGGTACTGATATTTTGGATTTTCGGGTCTTCATCCGGGCAGGGCTTTAATATAGAGTTTGTTTCTGTGACATATCATGAGCTGTCGGTTCTTCTGTCATTTCAATTTCTGGATCCTCTTCTTCATTATGAATTGTCCCTGTTGCTGCTTCTTCTTGAAATATTTTTAATAGCTGTCTTTCGAGCTCATCTTTGGTGGCTTGAGGGTTTTTCTTGCGCATGAGATCAATATATTTTGCAAGGTTATCTGGTTTTCATATGAATATGATCCATATGCAGTAGGAACTCTTTTCATTTTTATTTGATCAGGCTCAACATTATTATAAACAAATATATCCCAAAATTTAACAGAAATTTGATTGCCAATTGTAGGAATATATTCATAAGTATTGGTCCTATTTGCTGATATTGCAAAATGCCACTTGAGTATCCAGGGGATTTGATACAGAGCTATGAAATAGAGGTGGTAGTCAATATTGGGATCATGACCATTGAACTTAATAAATTTGTTTTGGGAAATTTGAAGTGGTTCTGGCAATATTTGGGAGACAGAGCCCCAAGTCGCAAACCAGTTACGGAACCAGTTTGGAAAAGGGTCTGTTATATGCATTTTAAATTGCAAGTACCAAGTATGGGATGCATAAATATTTTGGATTGCTAATACCTTGTGCCAGGCATCAGTATATTCAGAATATCCACAATATTTATTTAGGAACTCATATGATTGTAATTTCTTGGCTCTATTGGGATTAGATCCCCATTCTGAAAAAGACAATACTCTCTTTATTTGTATTTTTGAGTATGCTATTATTTTACTATTTTTTTGGTAATAGTGGACAATAGAAGCAGAGTCAGTTTCTAAAAGAACTATTTCATACCATTCTCTAGTTTTAATACCATTAGATGGATTGATATTATTACAAAGATAATATTTAGCAACTGTATTAGGGTCATCCATGGCATAAATATTTTCAATAACAGAATCAACTATGAAATTGGTAGGTTCATACTCGGTTCTTCCAGTTGGAGTAGGTCTTCAAGGATTTGGAGTTTGCGTAAATATTGGAGATGGATTTTGGCTAGAATATTCAGGTATATTTAAGTGTGGACTATTTGGAGTGGTTGGGGAATAAGGTGTCATACTCCTTATAGGTGATTGAGATACGTTAGCAGGTGTTATATCCATAGATATTTCAGGGGCTTTACCTTTTGGAGCAGAAGAGGAAGTAGGGGTATTAGTATTCATGGTTTTATTAATATTGAATAGGATTAGTGCTAAAGAGGGTTCTTCAGGATCAAAGTGGTCAGTGTTGTCCCCCTGCAAAAATTCATGAGTCAGAAAATCAGGCAGGTGATTAGTAGAACCTTTTAAATGTTCAATGTCGAAATCAAAAGCGGATTGCCATTGGGCAAAGATTTGTTTAGAGACGAAATTTTACACATCTTTGAGTAAAATATCTTTAGCAGCCTTACAATGGGTACGAATAAGAAAAGTAGTATTTAAAACATCACTTTGGAATTTAGTAATACAATGTACAATAGCTAATATTTCTTTTTTCACAGTAGAATAGTTCTTTTGAGCATTATTCCATGCTTTAGAATTATATCTGACTAATTGTTCATCGTTATTTATTTTTTGTTTAAGAATTCCACCTAGTCCTAATTCGGATACATCACATTCTGTAATTTTAAATGCATTGGGATCGGGAATAGCCAAACATGGTAATTCTTTAGACTTTAATTTTAATTTTTTAACTGCTTGAGTATGGATATCTGTCCATTTTGGTGGATTCTTTTTTAACCTATCATATAAAGGTTTTGCATCTATGGCTAAATTTTCATAAAAATCTATGATATAATTTAAACATCCTAAAAATCTCTGTAATTCTTTTTTATCTAGTTATCTGAAAATTTGTCTGCAAACTGTATTGACCTTGCTATTGGTATTATAGTTCCTTGGTATATATTATGTCCTAAAAATCTGATTTTAGTTTGGCACAAAATGATCTTTTTTTGCAGATACTACTAGTCCTGCATGTTTTATTACATTGATAAAAACATTAATATGTTTAAAGTGTTGATCTATATTTTTTGAAAAAATTAAGACATCATCAATGTAAACTATCATGAATTTATAATATGGATTAAAAATATCATTCATTATTTTCTAAAATTCAGATGGGGCATTTTTAAGGCCAAATGGCATAACATTCCATTCATATTGCCCAAATGGTACATTGAAGGTTGTTTTATATTTATCTTCTTCTTTGATCTAGATTTGCCAATATCCAGATTTAAGGTCAAATTTGAAAAATATACAAGCATTAGTTAATCTATCTAATAGGTCTTTTTTATTTGGTATAGGATATCTTATCCATTGCAAAACTTTATTTAAGGGTTTATAGTTTATGACTAATCTAGGAATACCTCGTTCTTTTTCTGCATTTTGCTTTACATAAAATACAATACAACTCCAAAGAGATGCACTTGGTCTTATTAAATTTTTCTTTATTAATTCTTCAATTTCTTTTTTATAGAATTCTAATAGTGTTGAATTCATTTGTACTAGTCTAGCTTCAGTAGGAATTTTATTTTCACTAAATCCAGGTTCATATGGTAAACTAACTATATGTTTTCTTCTTTCCTAAAATGCATTGGGTATTGCACTACATATTTCTCCTTCTATGTGTTTTTTAATTGTATTAATTTTTTCTATTATTTCAGGTTTTTGTAATTCTTCTTCTATGATTTTATATTTAATTTCTTCTTTTAAGGAATAAATAAAATTTTCTTTTTGTTTAATGTTATCCTTTACTCTATTTATTTCTTTGATTTTTGGTTTATCAATAAATTCAAATTTTATTACATGACCATCTCTTGTTGTTTCTAGTCCTGTATTATTAATTGTTAAAGGATAAAGTAAAGTAAGAAATGGGACCCCAAGTATTACAACTTGGCTTAGACCTTTTACCATTTTGAAAGGAGTATGAAAACAAAATCCATTATTACAAACTATAGCATCAGATAATTTATAATTTATGAATAATCTACTACCATCAGCAGTGTTTAATATTTGAGTTGTTTTATCAAAGTATTTAGTGGGTACTAGACCTTCATTTATGCAATTTAAGTCTGCTCCTGAATCTATTAATGCTAAAGATTGAAAATTATATTCTTCTTTTACAACTATTTTGACTAATACAAACTATTTTTGTGTAATTATTTTATTTATTAAATTTACCGATTTGTTGTTGTCTAATTCTTCTATTTTTGTTCCAGATGGTTCAGGTTCATCTGATATTATATTTTTATGATTGTCTATTAAATGGGTAAATTCTATTTCGTCTGTATCTGTTATGCTTCCTGTGACTTCATTTTTGTAATTCTAGTATTTGAATCCTATTTTTCAATTGTTGTACTTCTGCCTTAACTTCATTTATTTTTTTCTTTAATTCTGAAATTGTTGGCTCTTTTTGTAATACATCTTTTTTACTTATTCTTTTTATTATTTCTGCAAAATTATACTCATCAGGAGGTTTTATTAATGGAGGAGGTTTATTTTTTGCCTGTATTATATTGATAAATTGGGTTATAATTTCTCTTTTTTCATCAGGGTCTACTATTTTTTCTATTAGATCTAATATTAAATTGTCTTCTTTGGAGAAAATGTTGCAAGAGCATTCTTGCATTTGTTTATCAGATTCTTCTGAACTAGACCATATAAGGTTTTTGTCTTCAATATTTCCTATTAATGATATATCACTAGAACTATCTGTAGAACTATTTTCAGAACTATCATTATATAGTTGTATATTTTATTTCTAAGATCTTCATATAGAAACTTTGCAATTGTTTTTATAATGACCTACTTTACCACACTTATAGCATACAGGTAATTTTTTCTTTCCTTTTTTATATTTTTGTTTTGGTGAAAATCTTTTCACAAATTTTTCTCTTTTATATTTTTTATATGGTTTTATTTCTTTTTTCTCATATTTATATTTTTTCTTTTTATGAATTTTCTCTTTGGATTTGTCAATATTGTATCCAAACTGTTCACAAAAGTTTCCAAGATCTTTCCTACCAGTCATTCTTTGGTTTTCTAATTGTTTCTTTAATTTCATGTCTGTGCATAAGGCTAAACCTTCTGCACATATTTTTGCTGATAGTTCTCCGAAAGTATAGACAGAATAAGGTATGATACCTCTATGTTTATTTTTAAGTCTGTTTTTTACTTTATCTGTAAATAAATAGGGTAATCCTGCTATAAATTTTTTTTTCCAGTGATCTAATTGGCTATCTTCTCTAGTTAGTAATCTTGAGAAAAATACATACTTATACCATTTATAATGTGATAATGTTGGACATTTTAAATTTGATAATAGATCTTCAGATCATGCTTCGAGGAGAGCTGTACTCCCCACAAAATGCAGAGTGATGGTATAAATGAGAGTATTAACGGCATCACTCTCAAAGTATAAAACATCTTAATTCTGTTCATTCTTTACAGTCCATTGACGAGTAGTGTTATAGTCATACCTCAATATAAAAAGATACAAACTATACCTAAAGGTGACCCAGAATTCTCTGACTCTGAAATGGATTTTCACGTATTAACGCTGCAGGAAGCAAGAAAAATATATAAAAATTTTATAGAAGCAGATTACCTATCAGATGATAATAAAAACATTAGGAACTGGTATCTTAAAACTTTTGAACCCAAATTAGTAGAATTATTTCATAAAAGATATAATAAAATTTTGAAAATAGAAAAACAAAATAAATGATTCTTTATTTGGTTAAGAGAAATATTAGCAGAAAGAGGAGTTTTAGTCCCTAAATTTGAAATATATACTCTAGAAAATCAATATAGTACTTATAATACATTAGAAGGGAATAAAATCACTAGTGTACATCCTCCAGAAAGAAGCCTTATAATGCACCTACTTTAGAAACAAAAGCCACTCCATATAAAATGACCACTGGTGAAATAGTAACTATAACAGAATTAATCCCTCATATAATAGAACAAAATAATTATGTACATATATATATATATATATATATATATATATATATATATATATATATATATATATATATATATATATATATATATATATATATATATATATATATATATATATATATATATATATATATATATATATATATATATATATATCTATATATATTTGATTCAATGACAATTCAAAAGCTACCGTTCAAAAAAAAAAGAAAAATATTATTGAATCAATGACAAGTTGTAGTTTATCATTCAAAAAAATATATATTTTTGAATGAATAATAAGTCGAATGTTACCATTCAAAAAAAAAAAAAAAATTGAATCAATGATAAATCGTACGTTGTCGTTAAAAAAAAAAAAAAAAATATTTGAACCAATGATAAGTCGTAGTTTACCGTTAAAAAATATATATATTATTTTTGACTCAATGTTTAGTTGTACGTAACCGTTCAAAAGATTCATTTTTTTTAAAAAAATTAATGATAAGTCGTACATTACCGTTAAATATATATATATATATATATATATATATATATATATATATATATTATGGAATCAACCATAAGTCATAGTTTACCATTCAAAAAAATATATATTTTTGAATCACAGATAAGTCGAATGTTGCCATTCATAAAATATTGATATTTTCGAATCAATGATAAGTCATATGTTATCGTTCAAAAAAAAATTATATATCTTTTAATGAATGATAAGTCGTATGTTATCGTTCCAAAAATATATATATATATATATATATATATATATATATATATATATATATATATATATATATATATATATATATATATATATATATTTTGAATCTATTCAGAAGATATTAATATTTTTGAATCAATGATAAGTAGTACGTTATAGTTCAAAAAAAAAATTATATATTTTTGAAATAATGATAAGTCGTATGTTATCGTTCCAAATATATATATATATATATATATATATTTGAATCTATGATAAGTCTTATGTTATTGTTCCAAAAAATATATATATATATTTTTGAATCAATGATAAGTCGAAGGTTACCAATAAAAAAAAGAAAAAAAAAGTTACTTTTGAATCAATGATAAGTCCTATGTTTTTGTTCAAAAAAAGAAAAAAATACTTTTGAACGAAAACAAAAATCTAGGCAAAAAATGGCTATAAAAAATCTGAGCAAAAACTTCTACAGAGAAAGAACCATATTTTTGCTTAGATTTTGCTCAATATTTGGGATATTCAGGGCAAAAATGCTCAGATTGGATGCTGTTGTTTAGGGTTTTGGGGGTTTTGTACTTGAAAAGAGTGAAAACCAAAGGGAGAGATGGAAATAGAAAAACTAGAGAGAGAGAGAGAGAGCGTTAGCATACCTTAATAGAAGAGAGCATATGTACGCCCAAAGGTTTGTGAAGCAGGGACAAATGGTAGCAGCAGGGTACGAGATCTGCGGGTCTGCAGAGGTGAGAGAATATAAAGAGAGAGGAGAGGGAATATGTAGAGAGCTTGGCTGTAGAGATAGAGCGGGTGGAGAGCACGCAGAGACAGAGCGAGAGGAGAAACAATTTATAGAGAGCGAGAGGAGAGAGAATGTGTAGAGAGATCGAGAGGAGAGAGAATTTATAGAGAGCGAAAGGAGAGAGAATACGTAGAGAGATCAAGAGGACAGAGGGAGTACCCTTCTGTTTGTTTCTCTACGGGTGTCAATACCCTATCTGACAAATTCGTATTAAAATATGTTTTAAACATTTAAAGCAACTCCCCTGTAGGATCCCATTTTGGCCCTCCATTCCAAAGCTTTAAATCAATGCCATTAGGCCCATTTGAACCATATAGGCGAGGAGGCCAAGCCCATATTTTCCCCATATATATATATATATATATATATATATATATATATATATATATATATATATATATATATATATATATATTTTTGACTCAATGATACATTGTTTGGTACCGTCCAAAAAAAAAAAAAAAAATTATAATCAATGAAAAGTCGTATGTTAACGTTTCAATTTTTGTTTTTTTTTCAATCAATGATAAGTTGTAGATTACTGTTCAAAAAATAAAACTTATTTTTGAATCATCGTTCCAAATATATATATATATATATATATATATATATATATATATATATATATACATTGTATGGTACCGTCCAAAAAAAAAAAAAAAATTAGAATCAATGAAAAGTCGTATGTTACCGTTTAAATTTTTTTTTTTTTCAATCAATGATAATTTGTAGATTATTGTTCAAAAAATAAAACTTATTTTTGAATCATCGTTCCAAATAATAAGCCGTAGTTTACCATTCAAAAAATATATATATTAGAATCAATGTTAAGTCGTACAATACCATTAAAAAAAAAAAAAAAAATTTGAATCTATGATAAGTTGTAGTTTACCGTTCAAAAATATATATATATTTGAATCAATGTTAAGTCATACGAGACCATTAAATAAATAAATAATTTTTGAATCTATGAGAAGTCGGGTTTACCATAAAAAAAATATACATATATTTTTGAATCACTGATAAGTCGTATGTTACCATTCAAAACATAATAATATTCTTGAATCAATGATAAGTCATATGTTATCGTTGAAAAAAAAAAAATAATTGAATCTACGATAAGTCGTATGTTACCGTTCAAAAATATATATATATTACAATCAACGGTAAGTGCAACGTTACCGTTAAAAAAAAAGTTATGATTATTGAATCAATGATAAGTCGTAGTTTACCGTCAAAAATATATATATATATATATATATATATATATATATATATATATATATATATATATATATATATATATATATATATATTTTAATCAATGATAAATCATAGTTTACGGTTCAAATTTTTTTTATTTTTTTATCAATGATAAGTCGTACGTTGTCGTTCAAAAAAAAAAAAAAAATGAATCAATGACAAGTCAGACGATACCGTTCAAAAAAAAAAAAAAAACTTTCAATCAATGATAAGTCGTACAATACTATTCAAAAAGATATATTTATATTTTTGAATCAATGATAAGTTGAACGTTACCGTGCAAAAAAAAAAAAAAAAAAACAAACGTATTTTTGAATTAAGGATAAGGTTGTAGTTTACCATTCAA